>NC_070628.1:6751434-6761586 GCF_947347685.1 Pleuronectes platessa | reverse complement strand
TTGTATTTAAAGAGCTAGAATATAGAATGAACTCTAAAGCCCTTTACAAAAGACGGATTCTTACCCCTGAGCCACAGAAGCGTCCGAGTCGATGGGAGTTTGGCGTCGTAGCCGTTGTACAGCTCGATGTAGTCGTAGCCACAGTCGGCCTCCTCCTCCACCTCGAAGGTGATGAAGCTGAGCTCGATGCCGTAGCCCTGCTCTGCCGTCAGCAGCCACTCACAGTCCGTGTGACCGGGGGTAATTGTTGTCTCCGAACTGGGAGTGGGAGAAAAGGTTCTTCTGACGGACGTCTGCTTTCAGACGACCTCCACACTCTGCACACAGACACACACAGGGGAAAGGGTTGTTAGATAGAGAGAGAGATAGATAGAGAGAGAGATAGATAGATAGATGGATAGATGGATAGATGGATAGATGGATAGATGGATAGATGGATGAGATGGAGAGATGGATAGATGGATAGATGATAGATAGATAGATAGAGAGACAGACAGACAGACAGACAGACAGACAGAGAGAGAGAGAGAGAGAGAGAGAGAGAGAGAGAGAGAGAGAGAGAGAGAGAGAGAGAGAGATAGATAGATAGATAGATAGATAGAGAGAGAGAGAGAGAGAGAGAGAGAGAGAGAGAGAGAGAGAGAGAGAGAGAGAGAGGGATGGATGGATGGATGGATGGATGGATGGATGGATGGATGATGGATGGATGGATGGATGGATGGATGATGGATGGATGGATAGATGGATAGATAGACGATGAAAGATGATAGATGAAAGTCTCGCCACCAGAACTACTACAAAGCTGTCACTGTTAAGGAGTTTGTGATGAAGGAGATAATGACAATACAAATATTATGTATAAGTATAAATTGTAAGTAATCAAGGCAGAGTATTGAAGCCAAATATAGATACAGATTTAAAGATAAATAACTGAAGCCATACAAAGTTGTGCATTAGACTAACACTAACATTAGTATGATGCAGCAGATGGAAGTAAACTGTGTAAAACTTAAAATACAAGATATATAAGAAATATAAAATCCAGTAAACACTGGCAGCCCAGTTACATGTTTAATGCATTAATCATTCATTCATTCTCTATATCTGGGAGGAGTTGTGCAGTTTCTTCAAAGTTCTTCAAAAATTTTGCCTGAAACAATCCGACTTCATGTGTTTCCATCATGTGTGTGCTGCCCATCACCACCAGAGGGAGGTATTGCTCCTACAAATCTAGTCAAACTGTAGCAAATCCAACTTCATGACACAAAAACTCACACACACAAACACACACACAACTACACATAGTGAACAACAATGGACACACACACACACACACACCTGTGGAGTGTGTAGCTTGGAAGCCTTGCGTTGCACCGAGGCGTCAGAGATGAAGCGCAGGTACATCTTGTTCCCGGTGGACACCAGCGGCTCCGGGACCTTGCTGCCGCACAGTCGACCCAAGATGGCCGCCGTGTCGGTGTCCCCGTCGAAGGCCTCCAGGTGGTCGTACGCACACTCCTGATGCTGCTCGATCTCGAACTCACTGAAGCTCTGTGGACATGGACGGGGGGGGGGGGGGAGATGTGAGAGGGAGCGCTGAGACAAGAACGTCCCCGTCTGTCTCATGGTGTCTCTGGGAGAGAGACGAACCAGTAGAAACCTTTGAGTTTAAGGGTCTGAGGATCGTCCAGAGTTAGTTTCCTACTGTTTTAATCTCTTACTGGGACATGACAGAAGAATTCTCCTGATGAGGGTCCTTTATTTTTGTATTTTGTGTGCAATGACCCTTTAAAACAAGGACACACACACACACACACACACACACACGTAACATTCACATGTCGCTATAAATTAGTGTAGAACTGGTTATGAGGTATAAAAGGTTAATTCCCACCATCATCACTAATTCTTCATTTAAAGTCAAATTTCAAGTGCAAATATCCAAATTCCAGTTTTTCTCTCAGTGTTGCAACAATTTACATCGTCTTGGTTGGACAGTTGTGTGAAAATAGAAATAGGTTTGAATCTCATGTCTTTAAATACATCAGGGGAGAACCCCCCCCCCCCCCCCCACCCCCCGCCTGGACTATACACACTGACACGGTTTGTACAAAGTGTCACGATTCATAATCTCATCAAGACACCGGGAGCTGAGTCATCGCACCTCGCAGGCCTCTCTCCCACACACATACTCACACACACACACACAGACACACACACACACACACACTCACTCACCCCTGTGACTGTTACCTGAGCCGAACTCTGTCACGCCAACGCAAACCAACACACAATTCAAGACAAACCAACACACAATTCAAGACAAACCAACACACACCAACACAAACCAACTCACTATTTATACAACCCAGACGGAAGGAGACAGGAGAGTGAAGGTGGGCCGAGGTGAGGATGCTGGTTTCCAGATGTTTTCTGAGTGTGGCTGAGGTGAGACTGGTTTTGGATCTGTGTGTGTGTGTGTGTGTGTATGTGTGTGTGTGTGTGTGTGTGTGTGCGTGTGTGTGTCTCAGAGTTAGGAGGCAATAACAGAATGACCTTCAAGACTATACGTTCAGATTTTTGGTATTAAACTTGTGATGTCATTACTGAGGATATAGACTCAAACCAATCTAACCCCCCCCCCCCCCCCCCCCCCACACACACACACAAAGTACACATATAACCTGTGATTTCTTTTATCAAGATTCACAGATAATTCTCTGAGAATCAAAGAAAGATGTTGAAAACCAGCCGATCTCACGACGTTAAAGAAAGTGAAAATAAAAAATCGGGGGGGTTCTTCCCTGACTCACATCCTTCCACCAACCTCCATGGAAAATACGTTTTTTATGATTTGACACACGACCTCCTCGTCTGAGTTTCTCTATGAGAACCAACACTGTTTCTTTGAAGGGTAATTCCAACTGTTTCTGGTTCGGATTAAAAGATGAATCAGAAAATCGGAAGACAACGATATTTATCATCATAGAAATGCTTACACGCTCAAACGTGCCCACAAACACACACACACACACCAACACACGCACACACACACACACACACAGATAAAGACACAGATGGCCATTGCCCAAGGCCTCTTACTAATGCATGAGCAGCACACGCTTGTAGTTAACCCGAATATATGAACACGCATGTCCCCCCCCCCCCCCCCCCCCCATTCACATTTGGGCTTGATATGTAGAACACGGGAAAGAGCAACCACTGTGGCAGCCTGAAGCTTTTTAAATACAATGTGACCCCACAGACAGAATAATGCATTGACATGAGGGGGGGGAGACATGAGGTTCTACACATGGAGACAGAGGAACTCAGTGGATGCTTCATTTGAGTCAAACTCACGATCTTGACTCGGTGGCCCGGCGTGGCCGTGATGTCCCAGGTGCACTCCTTGCGGCTGGGATACTTGTCTGGCCAGTTGGGGCTGCTCAGGGTCCCGCTGGGGCTGTGGATCTTATGCTCACACTCAGCTGGACACACACACACACACAGAGAGACACACAAGCACACACACACACGGAGGGGAAGTTAAAATCGTGGCTGCACAGGAAAAGGTCAGGGGAAATGGAAAGGGAACAGGAAGGAGAGAAACGAGAGAACCCGACCAGAGAGAGGAGATCTCAAAGAAACACATCCTGGTGACGGGTTCAGGATGAATCTCACATGCACGCTCGCTTTGCACGAAGACTCTGCTGCTGGGAGCTCCATTCGTGCCAACATTGTGCACAAAGAACAAAAAAATAGATCGAAAAAGTTCAATTTATCTGGTTCCAATGTATTTTTTCAATCATAACTAGTCACAGAAACAGAAAAACTCATTTTTCATTTTTCAGCTTTCATGCATATGTCAGCAAGTCCCGAAATAAAGTGTTTCAATTGAGTTTCATGTCATGTTTCTGTACTTTATAAAAACTTTGGAAAGCTTCCTGCATTAGTAGAAGCAACAATCTATAACATTCACAAATTATAGATCAACACAAGTTGTTTTTAACTCTTCCTTCAAACACAATATGTGCTGCAAACACCACAAACTGCAGCTGGAGGGAATTTAGGTTTTGGTCTAAAATTGAATTAACTTCATCATAATCAGTTCCATAGAGAGGTGTGGACATAGACTGTAAATAAAGATGGACGACATGACGGCTGCACAATAGTGAAGCCAAAGTGTCTTGATCGCCCCCTGGTGCCTGGCTGCAGTACAGATCATAAATCCTGCCTCCTCCATGTTAATGGCTGGAACATGGACCAAACCAAAAAGTCAAAATACACATTTTTGTAACTTTTTTCTGTTTGTGCAGTTTTTCTTCAGTAAGGTTTGGTTTCAAAAACAAGGTCGTGACTGAACACTGATACTGACTCACGATTGGTTGAGCATGTGTATCGGTGGGACCTTGATACTGAAGCACAATCGCTACTGCACAGACTTCAGAACTCCCATTAGGAAGTTGTAACAGCCGTGAGTTTCTACTGTTTAGTAGGACTACTGTTAAATTTCCTCATACACCTAGTAATGTCCAATTACTGTGTATTATTCATTGGTCTGAACTGGTTTTCCTAACAATGGCGAGCTGGATAACATAAACTTTGTTCTTGTGCAACTGGAACGCCAGCAACTCGGGTGGTAACAGGAGCGTTCAGACAGAGACTGGACATGTGCACCAGTTTGGATGTGTGGTGTGAGATGAACAAAGTGGCCCAGTGAGGTGATGGGAGGCATTTACAAGACAACGAGCTGTGTTACAGAGTCACACTTTTTATTTGGACCCACATACAGAGTGAGATGAATTTACAAGAACAAACGTATGAATGTAAATGAGAATGTCACAGAGTCATTCATCACAAACTACTGAGACTTTAAAAAGTCACACAGTTAAAAAGAAAGTAACTGAGCTCTGACATTAAATTCAAACTCTAGTAAGGAACTAAACTTTCCTTCACAACATCGAGTGAATGTCAGTAACAGGAAGTGTAATTTAACAGTTCATTCATTTAACATTTCATGAAGAGGAAACAACTGGATCTTTCCGACCACAGTGATTTTATGATTTTCTTTACACACACACACACACACACACACACACACACACACACACACACACACACACACACACACACACACACACACACACACGCACACACAAGATGTTACACACCTCTACCAAGCATCACTTACATGAACCCAACATGTCAACAACACATGTCAGTCTCTCCTCCTGTTGAAACTAAAGTACACACACAGGCACTCACACACAGTATGCATGTACATAACCACACACAGCTGTGTGATGGGAGGATGGTTTTGCATGATTCTGTAAACTCACTGGGTCACACACACACAGACACACACAGACACACACACACACACAAACCACACACAGGAAGACGGAGCGACATGTGAAACGTTCGGGCTCCCAGATGTTTGAAACATGAGTCCTTTTATGAGCAGCCTTTAATGTGGTGTGTATGTGTGTGTTAATCTTCAAAAGTTCAACTTCAAAGACCTGAGTATAATATTTCATGTGTGTTTTTGTGTGTCTGAACATGGTAATGTGTTAATGGCTTTTAATAAATAATGTTTACTGTCTGACGAGGACCTTTCCCCCGTCACAGCGAGTAGAGCTGGTGACTTACAAGTAGAGCTGTTTGTCTTTTGAAGCGAGTTCAAGTCAAACCACGAGTGATGTGAGAGTTAAGTGGTTCAGAGTGAAGAGTCGGGGGTCTGGTAACGCACTGGTTTCAAACCACCGTGCTGGAAACCACCACTGACCAGCATGGGGCAGCCAATGAGGGTTTTCTACAACCCCAGGAGGAACGATATGTTCCAGCAGGAGCTTTGTTTAACAATGTTCTTGCATATGGGTCTAATGATGGATATGTAGCAAGGTCTTCTGGTAGTTTTTAAAAACTTCAAAAGTCATAACTTGAGATTTGAAAGTTTTTGCTTTCATGCATCAACTTGAATCACATCTAAAAGTCGAAGTCGAACAACAGTCAAGTCGTAGTCATATGTCAGGTTTAAATAATTTGTTTATGTTTTAACTCCTGTCCCTTTTGTTTTTCAACTGAACTAAACAAAAACTGCTAAACATATTTCCACCACACTTGGCGAACGGATACTGTGGCAGAAAAAACCCATTAAACTTCGGTGCCGATCCGGGACCTGGGACAAGTCCAGGAATTTTAAAACATGTTTTCTCCATTTTTTTCCCAGGGAACCATTTATGGATCTTGATGGAAAAAAACAAGCATATTTAGGGGAACGGATATCTATGACTGTGTGAACTTCTGTGCAGCTCTTTAGAATTTAAAGGGACGGTTGAGAAGTCAAAAGTTAAGATATAGGCTGACGACTTGCCAGAATTTTGCTTTTCAAGAGTCAAGATCAATCACATCTACGTCCGGTCCGATCTCAAAGTTCAAGTCCTTCATCAATCGAGTCAAAGTCAAGTATCAGACATTTTGTGACTTGAGTCCACAGCCTCCAGCCTCCAGCTCTGTGAGCAGGTTCCAACTGTGCAGACCACTCAAATGGGGAGGACCATCCTGTTCTCCTGGGGACGCTGATGTGGGTGGACAGAGTAGGGCCCGTACGATGGACGGTGGACGTTCTCGTGCTTGTGTGGATGTGTGAAGACGTGCATGTGCGTCCCGGTGTTTGTGTGCCAGTGCGGATGTGAGTGCACGTGGAACCCACCTTCCTTACAGTCGTGTTTGTTCTCATGCAGCACAAAGCCGTGGCGACACTGACACACGTACGAGCCCACTGTGTTGATGCACTCGTGCTGGCAGCCGCCGTTGTCCTTGCTGCACTCATCCTTGTCTGTGAGGGACACACATGCAACACGTCACTCGTGTGGAAACAGCGAAGAGACGGAGGCAGGAGGTCAGGCGGGGGGGGGGGGGGAGTGGAGGATGGGGGGGTGGAGACATTAAGGACGGGGAGGAGGAAGAAGGGATCAGTGAAGGAAGGAGGCAGCAACATGATGAACAGAAACAAACAGGGGTCTTAACTAGAGCTCAACCGATGTTTGGGAGCCAATAATTATTCCAATATTGCAATATTTAAATTAAAAAATAATAGTCAATGATTCCAAAGATGTTATCAAATTGTCATGAACTGGAAATTACATTTTGACTTGATATTCTACAGTTGAACCATAAAGTTTTATAAGTTTCCAACAAAGTCCTTTAGAGCTAATGCTTAAAAAATATGTTGTTATCAAACCCTGATGATAAAGACAGGATTAATATTTCACAATTTATAACCAATACATTTTATTATAAATAGATGAAATGTATAGATACAAAACAATAAAATAAAACTAATATAATCATATCGACTGACTTTTGTCGGTTGAGCTCTAGTTCAAACTAACATGTTCACACAGAACTGAAGTCATGTGTCAAGTTGAAGTTTTTGTTTCCAGGTCTGAGATGTATAAAGCCTGAGGAGATGGTGGAGAACTCAGAACCATCCTCAGCTTTAAAACACTGTCTGCAGCTCACATTGATACCATGCAAACATCTGAAGCTTTTCTAAAAGACGGGCTGCAGGAAGAAGAAGGTCTGATGATAGGAATGACCTCAAACTGTGAAACACTAACATTCATGTGCAGTGAAACAATTCAGAAAGACAAAAGACAGCGTAAGGAAGATTTAAGTTAATTTGTGTGTGTGTGTGTGTGTGTGTGTGTGTGTGTGTGTGTGTTTCTGGTTCAGTTGGCGTGAATCACTGTCTCCGGGCTCCTCCTCAGGGTCGTGGTTAAAAACTTTGGCTTTGAAGATTCACTGAAACTAACAGCTGTTTTCAGATCAGCTGTTTTCAGTGGGATGAAATATTCACCATGAAGCTCAAAATATGACTTTTATCGTAGAAAAGGAACAAGGAGGCATGTTGACATGTTTAGAACTTGATTATTACCAGAGGAGGACTTTGAAATCTCATTGCACACTATATATCTGACATAGAGCACATGTCCTGGACCAGCTCATTGAAGATCAACGTTCAAGAATCATATCGCTGCAGAGGTGCTTCTTTTGTGAGATGCACCAAAGCGTGACTATAAGATGTTTGATTGAGTTATGCAGACAACAATTGTGTTTTCTTGCTTCTCCCTCATTTTCTCTCCCTCATCCTCTGGTTTGTGACTTTTCTTCCCGACCACACGTCTCCTCCTCAGGACTAAAGCCCTTCATTGAGGCCCTGACACTGGAGGAACCAGAGCGGCTCACCGGGTGGAGGTGGAAGAAGCCGGACAGACTCCCCTCTGTGTGGGACCTCCACCTTTTATTACATCGCTGACGGTTTAAAGGACAGAGGAGATGGACACATGACCACACAGGAAGACTGAGGAGTGTGTGTGTCTGTGTGAGTGTGTGAGTGTGTGAGCGCGGGATAGATTCCTATAAAGAGATGTGAGATTAGACACAGACGCCGAGTCTCACCTCAACTCAAGAGCTTGGGAATCAAACGAGATCTGCTTTTAATGAAACCACTAAATCCCTCTGTGTGTGTCTGTGTGTGTGTGTGTGTGTGTGTGTGTGTGTGTGTGTGTGTGTGTGTGTGTGTGTGTGTGTCTGTGTCTGATGTGGTATTACAGTGCTATTGTGGGCTCAGTCTCACCCTATCAGAGGCTAAGAAGCTTTGCGGTGGACGCTACGCAGTATTCATTGTAGCTTTCTTCAGGTCAAGCACACAATCCACGTGCACGCGTACACACACACACACACACACACACACAGACTCGCACACACACATGGATTAGTAGTATGTGGGAGGCTGAAGGGACCTCCCCAAAGCTGTTGGCTTGTCACCAACCCAAAGCTTTCCCCGGAAGTTTCTGGCAAAAGCTGAGTCACTCGACTTTTGATATAAAGACAGAAACACGATATCTGTGTCTGAGTGAGAAGTTTCTCTCCTGCGTGTTTCTGCAGGTAGAGGGATTCTGACAGTTGCTCTACTTCTTCTGATGCAAGGACGAGAAGCAGCCGAGAAGTCGAGGTGAAGTTGTCCGAGCTGATCAGTTTGAGCAGAGAGAAGCCGAAAGCTAGATCTTCTCTTCAGGGACAGCTTCTTAAAAAGATTCAACAAATTCATCCCTGTTGCGACGAGATGGAAACATTTGTTGTGTTTTTAGAAAGGAAAATCAAAGCTGTGTCCAAATTCCACTACAAGTACTAATTGTTCTAAATGAAATGATATAATATCCATACTATATCTCCCAATTCCTTTCTGTCTATCCTATCAATAATGGTGTAAGGCTAAAACAATACAATTCAATCCACAAGTGAAAAGCTTCTTAAACAAATTTGCAGACAAATTGTTTTCTGAAGCATCTCAAATAATGGAATTTATCTTTCAAGTAAGGACGGTTGATTTTGTATCGTGGTCGAGCTTTAAGATGTAGATGTTGGACGTTTAACAACATTTACACTCGGTTTATATCCTAATAACGTGGATCCACGCTACGTTCACAAATCAATGAGAACGTCATCAAGATGTCTTTGTTGATTATCCCAGTTAACAGTTGTCATTGAACATGGAAAGAGGGGCTTGAGGTGATCATATTCTACCTGAGCTATGAGCAAATGGGGGTTTAAGACATTGCCACTGTCTACATGTCTGGCTCCAGTCTGCGTATTATCAATATATCAAAACTTTCCCACCACTGCATTTAAATCTGAGAAATGTTCTAAACTTAAAAAGGGCCAAAGTTCTCCAAGGGACTTTGGCATCTATTCATTCAGGTGATGTTCCCTTTCCTATTTGTCTTGTACGAGCATAGTGGCTGTTTAAAATGGACCTGACTGCTCAGCCCTGATTCTTCTAGCTTACAGTTTCCTTGAGTCCAGCGCAGTGTGTGTGGTCAGTCTCATTTAGAACCTTGTTGATCCAGAGCTGCAGCAGCTCCCAGCGTGGAATCTGGACACAGCACGTTTTCCCTCTGAGGGAGAATGGATTAAACAACGATCCGCACCATTGAGGTTGGATCCATCCATTCCCCCAAATATTAGGATAGACCCTGAGCCAATCAGAGGCGCCGATGGAGAGGTCATGTTACCTCTGACCCTCGATGAGGTCGCCAGCTTGTTGTTGATGAAGCGGCCGCGAGCCGGAGAGCGACCGAGCTTTGA
>NC_070628.1:6736434-6748934 GCF_947347685.1 Pleuronectes platessa | reverse complement strand
TCGTCCTCCTCTGGAAAACACAGACACGTCAGAGCACATTTTCACACACATGAGGAATCAACACACAACACACAATCAACACCCATTACACAGACACACACACACCTTTGAAAAAGTTAGCAGCAAAGCCGGCCTTGTTGACCGTCCCGTCTGAGACAAACTTCATCCAGAGCGTGTGGGACGTGGAGCGCACGTCCTCGGGTTTGTCATAGCCGCAGAAGCGACCAATCAGGGGGCTGGTCTCCAGGGGGCCGTCCCGAACCTCCAGGTAGTCGTAGGCACAACTGTCGTGTCTCTCGATCTGCAGAACGCACACAGTGAGCGATACAATCATATTGTGTACTATTGTGAATTTAAACCTATGCATATGTAATGTATATGCAGTATTTATAGCATACTGATATTTTGTGTAGTGATATTTAGTGTACTATGCTTCTTATCTTATCTTGTTTTCTAACAGAAGAAATGACTGGTGCAGATGTTAAGAGGTTGATTTGAGCTGAATGTTCATGTGTGACGTCAGGTCGGCAACACACTGACTCATTTAGCACGCTGACATTTTAACAGCGTAACAACTACAGAGCTAAGCCTCAACTGCCTGATCTGTGTCTCTGCACACTGTCACACACACACACACACACACACATAGCCGTGCACGCACACATACACGCACCACTACTTTATTAACTTCTTAGCAGTTATACAAGCATGAAATTTGACCCAGACATTCCTAAGCACACACACACTTACACACGCACATCCACACACACAAACACACAAACACACACACAAACACACAAACATGAGCGCACACATGCACACAGGGAGGGAGTGAGTCACCTCGAAGGCCTGGAAGCTGAGCCCCACGTTGTAGCCCTCGGCCACAGTGATCCTCCACACACACTCTTTGGACGGTCTGTAGTCATCGGGGTAGTTGGGCGACTGGATCTGTCCCGAGTCCTTGGTGATCTCCCCCCCGCAGATCGCTGCTCAGGAGGGGACAGACAGAAAGAGACGGAGAGAGGGGAGATAGAGGGACACAGAAAGAGACGGAGGGAGAGAGGAAGAGACAGAGGGACACAGAAAGAGATAGAGGGACACAGAAAGAGACGGAGGGACACAGAAAGAGACGGAGGGACACAGAAAGAGACAGAGGGACACAGAAGGAGATGGAGAGAAAGAGACAGAGGGAGAGAGAAAGAGACAGATGGACATGGAAAGAGACAGAGGGAGACAGAAAGAGACAGAGGGACAGAGAAAGAGACGGAGGGACACAGAAAGAGACAGAGGGACACAGAAGGAGATGGAGAGAAAGAGACAGAGGGAGAGAGAAAGAGACAGATGGACATGGAAAGAGACAGAGGGAGACAGAAAGAGACAGAGGGACAGAGAAAGAGACGGAGGGACAGAGAAAGAGACGGAGGCAGACAGAAAGAGACGGAGGGAGACAGAAAGAGACGGAGGGACACAGAAAGAGACAGAGGGAAACAGAAAGAAACGGAGGGACACAGAAAGAGACAGAGGGACACAGAAGGAGATGGAGAGAAAGAGACAGATGGACATGGAAAGAGACAGAGGGACAAAGAAAGAGACAGGATGAGCTATCAGTAACTCCACTGACCCCAAAACACCTGAAACTTACGCTGGCTTCACTATAAATAATGAAAATCCCAAGAAATCGATGCACAGAAGTCACCCAGTCGCCTAAATTGAGATCTTACTGGTTTCATAACCCAGTCAGTTTGAAGTCTGTGGATTCACACACTTCATGTTTATCAGTTAGAAAAGAGGAGTTACCTTCATAAACAGCAGCAAAGCCCTTTCCCACCCAGTTGCTGCTGCTGCGGAACTCAATCCACATTCTGCTGTCGGTGGAAATCAAGACGTCAGGAACTTTATCTCCACAGAACCTGCCTGTGAAACACACACACACACACACACACACACACACACACACACACACACACACAACACACAAACACACACACACACACACACACACATGCATTTTTAGCAATACAATGAAGGCAAATCAGAAAGAACTATTCCCATATGAACAATTTAACATCTTTTTCTTCTTGTAATAATTCAGATTCCTGCTGCACCACTGATCCTGACACAGTGCATGTGATTGGCTGCCTGCCTCTGGATCTCACCGAGCAGCGGAGCTTTCCTCCAGTATCCGTCCCGCACCTCGATGTAGTCGTACCAGCACAGGCTGCTCTTGTACAGGTCCATGGTGGTGAAGTTCAGAACGATCTGAACGAGTGAAAGAAAAACACACATAATTAATAAAGTCAATAAAAATCTATCAGAGAGCAGCTGACGGGAATCAGACCAGAGGAGGAGGACGGTACCTGAAGTGATAAGACTTAATCAATGTGCTTATTTTTACTGGCAATGCAGGCTTTACTCTGCAGGATGCTTACTATGTGTGTGTGTGTGTGTGTGTGTGTGTGTGTGTGTGTGTGTGTGTGTGTGTGTGTGTGTGTGTGTGTGTGTGTGTATGTGTGTGTGTGTGTGTGTGTGTACCTTTTCTCCAGGTGTAACAGATATTCTCCACACACAGTGCGTGTATGAGGGGTATCCGTTTGGGTAACCAGGAGACGAGAAGTTGCCCGTTGACTCTTGAAGCGTCTCCCCGCATGCTGCAAAACACACACGCACACACACACACACACACACACACACACACACACACACACACACACACACACACAGATGAAGTTACATTTCTCTGGTAAGTCCTGCTGTTGGGTATAATCCTTACAGCTGAATCCTGTGCATGTTACTAAAGAACACTTGGCTCTCTCATCTCTTATTATTCTCAATTGGCACAAACTTATTTTATTTAACTGCCAATTTAACCCCTAAACAAATAAATAGACATCAGACAATTTATCTTAACAACATCCCCCCGGCCTCACACACTCTTCTCTGAGCCTCATGTCTGCATTACCCGACCCGTCCATATGGAAACTGTTAGAAATGTAAAGGAATTAAAATCGGCCTCCCAAACAAAATGTCGTCTTTAGTTTCTTTCAGTTTTGCACGTAGGAGGTTGTATTTCATATTCCTGTGTGGATCAGAGAAACTTGTGAGGTCTGACCACAGGGGCCATTCATACACCCCCATCACCCCACAGCAGCTTTAAAAATAAAATTCCCAGCAGCCTCTTTTACTGCAAGTTAAGAATAGTGACATATTTCTTTAATCACTGCAAATGAAGACAGAAATAAGAGATCGAAAAGCTGGAACGGCTGTTTTTCCTTTTTTTATATTTATGCTTCATTTTGAGTTTATCGCCGTCGCTCCCTCTCAAAAGGAGGTTAGCCAAATGCGCCTCTCCTCTCCCATCATGCATGCTGTTCTCCCCCCACAATGCCCTGGGGCACTGTTCATCTGTCAGTGAATATGGTATCACTCAAATGTGACCTTATAAGGTTGGCGCTGCATCCATCTCCAGCTGAGACACACTAACACAGTGTTGTTCTCTCGCCAGGATCAGAAACAGATTCGATATAAGAACACACAGAGAGCGTGTGTAAGTGTATAGATACATATATAAATACATGCACCTTTGATTATTGCATATTTTCAGATTAAAAGCTAATTTATTGAACAAAATTGGTCAACGTGAATGAATTCATGCACAAGAAAACAAGGAAACAAAGAATTGGAGGGAATTTCTTTCACGCACCGATCATCATACACGATGAGCTAGAGTCTATAATTGTCGGATTATAGGAGGAAATATGTGTGTGTGTGTGTGTGTGTGTGTGTGTGTGTGTGTGTGTGTGTGTGTGTGTGTGTGTGGAATTTGTGAATTTGTGATCTCGAACCTTTTACAACATCACATCACGGCTCAGATCTAGATCACGTCACGGCAGCTCGACTGGGACCAGGACGATGCCAGAAGAGCACAAGAACTGATGGGAGGAGAGAGTGTGCGTGCAAGTGTGTGTGTGTGTGTGTGTTTGAGACCTGAAAACCGAGCGGGCAGCGTCACGTGCAAAACATAAATGACCTAACCTCCCCGCTGTGCCTCGGAGAACACAGTGGGGACGGGTCAGTCTCACACCGAAGATGTGAGCAGATAAACAGATGTCATCCTTTTGTTTCTCAGCTGTGACGGCAGCTAACAAACACACAAACACACACGTACCAACACAAAAACACACAAAAAATACACACTGTGGTCGGGTAGTAGTTATATCAGTACCTGGACATCTATACAGCTTCCTTGCCTGTGCAATGTCTCCTTTACTGAGCCTGGTCCGCTGGCCGATAGCAGGCCGCACGCCGTTTTCATCTCGGGACGGGAGGATGGTGTCGAGGAACATCCCCCTGCAGGGAGGACAAGAGATTCAATAAACACCTCCGGATTAAATACGACATTCCAGCACAATATTTAATCTGCACGACGATATAACTTGATTTGTTCTGAGATCCATTGTTCACCCGAGTGTGTGAGTGGGGGAATGGGAGAGTTCATCAGAGGAGGGATGGCTCAGATTAAAAAAGTAGTAAAGTGAACCCATGACTCCTCTCGCTGCCAGATCGGAGCTGGCTGACCTGAGACGGAGGAGATGTCTGAAGATTGCGAAGTTACTTCACGATGCTGGAAACCTTCCATCGGGTTTTAATGCGATGTTATATCAGGGAAAAGTCCACGTGAGCGAGAGTCTGATTAGAACTCAGATACTCAAAGGTTTCTAATGGAGGATTGTTTAAAAAGAAACATCTTGTTTTTCTCTACAGAACTGTTTTGTTGACCTCTAATTTTTATCTTTATATGAACCTTTCATGAGGTTGTTAAGATTTTGATTTCACTGGTCACAAGAGAAAGTCACATGCTGAGGACTCTTAAAGGTTTGTTTTAATGTTATAACAAGTTTACTGATTAAGACATCCTTCCATTATCTATACCACTTATCCCCCGAGGGTCACATGGTCTTCAATTAACTGTGTGTGTGTTGTAATACCTGGAGAAACCTCGGATCTGTAACTAGGTCATTTATTTAAATTATATGCAGCATCAGTCAAACCTAAAAATGTTTTAACGAGATTTAACAAGACATGTGGACGAAACCCAGAATGGAACTCATTAGAGCACAAACCCCCGTCAAGGCCAAACAGTTGCGTTATGAAAAAACATTTAAATTCATTGCACAAACTCATAAACATAAGTCCCAACATGATGTTTTCCATCAAAATCCAATAATTAGTATTTGAGAAATCATACAAAATGTTTTAAAAAACTGAATTTGACCCCTTTTCAATATTTAATGGGTTAGTTTTAACACATATGACACCATAGTAGTCTGTCCAGTAGCTTTTGCATTAATCTAACTTTCCAACCAACACACAAATCAACACAAAGGTATAAAAACAACAACCCCCTTCACTCCGGCTCTTGGCAGTGATACCTGCTCTGTTTTTATTCTTTTTCCATTGGACAGTTTTGTTTGTTTTATCACTTTGTAAAAGCAGAGCTCGTGACGCAGCCAGGACAACACAGATAATACATCACTTTTTAAAACATGCTGTATTTAATAGTTACTTCAAATGGGAGACAGAAGCTGCAGCTCTGAATTCCACAACAATCAACAACAACTTCGACATTTTACGAGACACAGAGCAGACTTTAAAAAGTTGGGAAATCTCAGCTGATCAGTTGTTTACCGTGAGAAGGTGTTCCGGGCGTAGTGCATGATGCTATCAAAATCATACGGCTCCCCGAGGGAGTTCACCTCCCCTGGCTCCATCTTGAGGAAGTTATACTCTTGGCCTGGGAACACACACACACAAACACACACACACACACACACACACAAACACACACACACACCAACACACAACAGCAGCACATGAGCAAATAGTGGGAAACGATACGATGACTGTGAATAGACATTTAAAGGACACGTATTAAACGACTTGAAGGTGTATTTGAGAGCATAAGGTCAGTGTGGAGGTGGAGGTGACTTCACAGCACACACACACACACACACACACACACACACACACACACACGCACACACACACACACACACACACAAACACACACACACCAACACACAACAGCAGCACATGAGCAAATAGACGATGACCGTGAATAGACATTTAAAGGACACATATTAAACGACTTGAAGATGCATTTGAGATCATAAGATCAGTCTGGAGGTGGAGGTGACTTCACAGCACACACACACACACTCACACGCACACACATACACACACACACACACTTCTATCGTCCCTCCACGTCTCCGGACAGGGCCGCAGCTGATTGGTTCACGCTGCCTCTCTCAGGGGACCCGTCTGGCCTCACCTGGTTGGATGTTGTCCCGGATGATGGTCACGTGATCGTCGCGGTCGGGCCGCGTGTGCTCGTGCCAGAAGCCGATGACGTGGCCGAGCTCGTGCACCACGATGCCGAACTTGTCGCAGTTCTTTCCTATGGAGATAGCCTGGGGCCCGTTGCCACGACGACCCACATAGGAACAACACCTAATAAGGATTAGTAGGAAGTTGATAGCAGGGAGATAGGCGGATGACATTTACTACACATTTGGCAGTGAAAGCAACAAAAAAAAGCCTCAGCAGTGTTGTATTCAACTCACACACACTCACACACACACACACACACACACTCGCACACACACAAACACACACACTTGCATGCACACAAGTCTTTTCAGGATTTCCTGCCTCGTCCCACATCCACAGGACGCAAAGCATCGGGATTTATTCACATACGACGTCACGACAACTCTGCGGTTTCATAACCCATCACACATCGCTGCTCACAGAACACACACAGAGCAGACACACACACACACACAGCAAGTGCACACTCACTCACACACACGCGTTCATTCTCTTTCTCATTCTGGTTAGCCGAGACATCCGTGCCAGGCTAATAAATCTGATTAAAGTTATCCAGCGAGCTGATTGCAGCCCGAGGATCAGGAGTCACTGGAGTAGATCGAGTCTTTTCTTGCAGGATTTGCAGCGGCTGTATCGGTACAATTACTTCACCAACACACACACAACGCTTTCACACACAACACACACAGCATACAACAGGTGCAGCGAATGTATTGTTGTGGTTGCACCATCACGACTGGCTTTCCCCTCTTTCTTTATGTCTCTCTCTGTCCCACACACACACACACACTCCAATAGCACAAATCCAAGCTGCAGGATATTTATACATCAGATTAAAGTGTCTAATCTCTGATGAAAGCAGCCAATCACAGGACACGAGACAACTGGCATCATCAGTTCACATGTAGATCTGAGGCTCATCTCGACGCCTGTGAGGAGCCACGTTTAAAAATCTGATCTGTTTGTGAATCAACGTCTTCGGCTGAAACTTTACTGAATCGTGTCGTGCATCTGTTCAACTGAAAGAAAGAGGTTTGCACATCCAAGGAAGCGATTTGGTTATTAGAGATATTTTATTATTCTAAGAACGAAGACATTGTGCAGATAATTCTCTTATTGTTTAGTCGGGGTATTGCGTTAAAATGTGTCATTAGTATAAAATTCTTGAGTTTTAATGAAATATCATTATTTGGCATCTTTTGTGAAGAACATCAAGAAAACATTTGAAAAAGAATCCACAGATTAATGTGTTCTGAGATGCTACAAATCTATGAAACTATACATTTAAAGAAAATAGCGAAAATGCATGCAGCACATCACCAAGGTCTCAAAGTGATATATTCAAATTTGATGTTTTGAATTAATTAAAACATGACACATTTAAGAAAAAGCAGCAAATCCTAATTTCCATGGAACCAGTTATGTATCTGTGGCTGATTATTACTCATAAAATTAACATGTTGGGTAATTCTTTGTCAATCAATTAAATTCTTTTCCCGCCGATTCTTGGAATTGTGTGAATCCTGCTCCCTCCACACACTCTCCTGCGGTGACGACCCCCCCCCCCCCCCCCCGTCCTGAAACCTTACAGCACCAGAGCAGTTCAGTGCCACCACTGTACAAACACACTCTGACCCCCCCTGCGTTGCCACTCAACAGAACAATGCACTTCTGCAGAGTAAGAACAAAAAAAAACGAAAGGAGCTGCACGAACATACAAACACTTAAAGCGGCGTGTGATTGGTGGGACGGGGAAACAGGAGCAGGACAGGAAGGAAAGCGGAGCCATTGTTGAGTGACCGCATCGTCTCTCGCTGTGACAAGGTCACCGCTGAGCTCGAGGTGCACACACACACGCACACACACACACGCACACACACACACACACACACACACACACACACACACACACACACACACACACAGAGAGACATCTTCCAGACTCACCCACAGGGTCTGTAGGTGAACACGATGTAGCTCTCCTCATCTGTCTTCTCAATGAAAGTTACGCACGTCTGTTTCTCCCAGTGACGCATGGCCTGTTTGAACATGGCCCTCTGGCTGCCTGGAACACACACATTTTACATCCGACTTTTACACACTCAAAGTCAGTGTGTGTGTGTGTGTGTGTGTGTGTGTGTGTCTGTGTGTGTTTTAGTGCTGAGCAGGGCCGGCAGCCGTCCAGGGGAGTTGCTTACCAGTGAAGTTTCCTCCTATGACGTAGGGGATCACTCCTCCGGGCCATATCCTCTCCGCTCGAGACGTGGCCGCTCGAGGGGTCCGGCTCTTCCCCGCGCTCCCAGTCCTCCCACCTTTCCCAGTTTGGCTCTTGGGACCGGCAGCTCCCTTGCTGACGTTCTTGGGGAGATAATCTAACAGAGTGCGGAAAGAGACTGTGAAAACACCTGTGTTCAAACAGAACAAATTACAGAGATGTTATTATAGATATAACTTCATAGAGGTGCTTCCATTCTGTGGGATTTCTTACACGTGACCTTTCAGAGTTTGTTCTCGGATCAGAGAGGAAGAAAAGTCAAGCAGCTCGTTTGACTTCACATTTAATTTGAAGAGGTTTTTAACCCACGCTGCATGAGTGGAACTTTTCTCCTGAATTCTGACTCAACGGCTTTTCCTATGTGCAGCGTGGAATGAATCTTGAATTTGTCAACAGTCCAGCTCCGGTTACAGTATTGAGTATCTGCTTTAATGAGAAACCCGACGTGTCTCAGCCTGTAACCTCCGTCGTGGAGTTTCTATGCTTCACACGCGTCTGATTTTCTCATCGTCAAACAAACCGCGGAAAAACACAGACTTTCTCTCCTAAGAAAAAGAACCAGTGGTTTGTGTGGTTTTCAGTGTTTTCACGTTATGATGATGAAAACAAGGTGTGCGCTCGTCCTGCGGCTTCACTCTGCACGGGGTCGCAGGGGGGAAACTTCATCATTAGCAATTAGCAAGTTTACAAATACACTCTTTACAGTTTTTTAAGAACCTTTTCAGACCTTCAGGCTCCAACGATTTCAAACAAACCTGGAAACGGAGCTCAGAGATTTAACGGTTGTCAAGTAAATGTTTTTAGTTTCAAAACCTGTCTTTAATTTTAAGTTTTCAGCTAAAATACACAAAGCAAAACACAACTCTGCACAGTACAGCTCCGAGAAGGGGACTGCGGGCATCAGTGTCACTATCCAATCCCATCTGTGTGAGTACAACTACCTCTAATGACAAAAATCGCATCATTGAGGACCTATACCACAGCAAGCCACCAGGGGGGCGGTCAAACACACAGGCTTCACTTTTGCCGTCCATCTTTATATTCAGTCTATGCTTTTAACTGGTAGTCACTTAAAACCTTAATGAGTTAAAATCACAATTAAAATGTCATCATACTTCTATAGATGCAGTTGCAAACTTCAACCAAGCTTCTGCAGAAGAGACTGGACAGAAAAGAATGGAAACCAGAAGCTTCCCAAATTTGTGCATCGTGTAAACCATGGTAGTTTTGGTTAAACGGCTAAAACAAGCAAAACCACCGGTGTGGTTGTGTTTCTGGAGACAAGTCGAGATGTTTTGTGTCCTTACCGAAACCAAATCTACGTATTCTGTCCAGCAGCAGGTACAGCGAGCCTCTCTTCTTTGCGTTGTCATGTTCCTCCAGGCCGCCTGACACACACACACACACAAGGGCCAAGATTTAAAACATCGACATCGCGCCACTGGCGAACGATTCAACATCTTTTACGTTGAGTCCACTCACCAGACGTGTGGCCCTGCCGGGAGTGTGTGTGCATGTGTGTGTGCTGCGTGAGGTCTATCGTCCTGTCGATCTGGAACATCCGCAGGTCCTCCTCGTCCAAAGCGATGTCGCCCCAGAAAACAGCTGGAAGGAAGAGAGAAGACGCCACAGTCACAACCAGCATCGTGTCATCGTCAATCAAACATGTGTGTGGTGAGGCCACTGTGACCTTTGACCTTTGAGCGCCCCAAATCTTAACAGTTCATCCTTGACTTTGAAATCACTCACCAATCACTATATAGTCCAGTATATCCATTTTGTAGTGCTGTCTGAATGTTTAGAGACATTTATTTATACCCCTCTATATAGTGAACTCCTTGTTTCCCACAATGCATCATGAAAAGTAGGACCGATGTTCACTCACCGAGCAAAATATACCATCATGCATTGCGCTCGTGGCAAAGACGCATACGAACAAACCAGAGCATCAAAGCACAAACTGAGGCAAGCAAGTGTATCTCTACATTTAAAGATGCTCATTCAACGTGTATTTGAACTAGATGTATTTTATACCAAGTGTAAAATAAACATTTAAAAGTTATTGTTGGATTTTTTCACCAGCCGAAGTTGTTGTTGTTGTTATACGTCATGATCCTACGACAATTATTACTGTAGCAAGGAAAATATGTCGGAAAGCATTTTGTTTTCTTCTTGCCGATGACCTCACAATATATTCGTCTACATAGAATTCCCTCTATAGAGAAGTAGCGGTTAGTGAATGAGGGATTTCAGACACAGCCCACATGAACATTTGTGCCGAATATGAAAGGATTCTCTCTCGAGGTTTCCTCAAGACAACGTGAGTTAAACCTTGACCTTGACCTTGACCACCAAAATCCAATCAATGCTAGTACCCAACTTGACGAGTTCCCTGGAGGCGTTCCTAAGATGTCGTGTTGGGACGGAACTGGAGAACACGACTCCTCCGGGCCGCTCGGCTCGGAGCCATGAAAGAGAATAATCTTATTAATGAAGTGTCACCACAACAACAGCGGCACGGTCGTTTGCAGAAACTCCACCAGGGGGTCGAGAGTAAATTGAGAGTTTTGAGAACACTGCAGTGACCGACTAAAGACAGAGGAACCACGGGACCCGAACCGAATCAGACCTGATTAACTGGAGTCTGGTTCCAGAACAGTGTCCAGAGTTTTCAAGGCTTTTAATTTTTTGATTTGATTTCCTCTGAACCTCCGTTAAAATGTTTTGACCCGTTCAGAGACGTGAGAACCTTTTGATTTAGTAGAAAACAGCTCTTGTAAGTATTGGAGTCATGATACAGATCTCACACCAGGAAGTGACTCGGTGTTTCTCTTTATCCTTGGTAATGATTGACCTTCTAGTTAATGATTCTCTACGTTTGAACAGTTCTCTCAGACCACAACACACATGTGGTGCAATAGTTTCACTCACTGGGATCCTGCAACCAAACTTCACCCAAGTATGTAGTTAATATCAATGGGAGAGCGCGACACACACAGACACACACACACACACACACACACACACACATACCACTCTCCCCCCCATCATCCTTCCTCTTTCCTGGGCAACACAACTAATTCCGTGGAATCAATTCAGTTCCGATTCCCTCGGTCCCGATTCGATCCAGAGGTTCTCAGATAATTCATGTTTTTTTATCTTACCAGGAAGCTCTTGGACCTGGTGCATTATTAAAGATATTACTGTATTATCAAAAATATTATTTCCACACAATTAACAATAAGAATTGACTCACATGTCAGCAAAACCCACTCATCTTTTCAGAATCCATAATTATCAACACATGCCCTGTGAATGGGATTGATGCCTTCTCCAGATTTTCCTTTTACACAGTGCGACTCCGGGTGATGTCTCCTTTTTGTAGATTTGTGTTTTTTTATTTCACCTCCATCTTTCACATCCTACATATGAGTTTAAACACACGAAAAAGCAACCAGGCGCCTTCAAGGGAGCAGCTCCCCCCATGTTCCATGTCTCTCACGGGCACCTTGAAGCGATGCACGACTAACAGGGTTAAGGATTCACTTATCTCTTGGGAAAGGGCCAGAGACTGTAAAATGCACACATTAAAAAAGTATTTTAATGCCCGATTGCTTGAGCTTCAGTGTGTTTTGTATTGCACATGTAAATAATAACCTTAAATAGAGAAAATTGATCTTGTTCCTTCTTTTATTGGCGGCACAGCATCTAACCCAGAGATCAATAAGGAGCAGAGCGGGGGGGACAAAGTGTTTCAGGAGGTAACTTCTAGATCTACAGGAAAGCTGCAGAAAACAAGCACCAGTGTGAACGTCCAGCAGAGATCATCACAAAC
>NC_070628.1:6633934-6731434 GCF_947347685.1 Pleuronectes platessa | reverse complement strand
CAAAGTTCTGCATCGGTAACAAATCTGCGGCCGCTTGCTTAAATCCCTTCTGATTGTTTTATGTAATAAATCAATTTCAAAAAGGAAATCTCAGGAGTTTACCCACGAGTGTGCAGGTATTTCTAAAGACTTGAATGCCTTTAGGTAGAAGTGCAACATAATGATGTTGTTACTTGTAGAAATAAAGTGCAGGATGTTTGTTTCAGACTAAAGTTTTTGATTGCTCATTGTCTGGTTGTTGTGCACGTGTACTATACATCACACACACACACACACACACACACACAATTAAGACTTGTTCCTACACAATCATCACAGTGTGTGTAGCTTCACACAGTCCAAACACACCGGGAGCACCTGTAAAAGCTGTGGTGAGAGATTAAAGAACCGGAGTTCGCCTGTATGGAATAATCGTGGCTGCTATAAATACCAGCAGGAAAAGCGAGGTGACACGAAAGGCCCCTAGATATTTAATAATTGAGCAATGCGTGGCAGGTAGGTGGGGGGGTGGGGGGGGTGGGGGGGGACGTCGGTGCTGACTCATGACTTCTGTGGCTCCGGAACAATGACGCTCCAAAACAAACAGTGGGCTCTCAGCGCGGCCGCAGGGTTTGTGCTGAGGAGGGAATCCTGAGGAAGCTCGGTGGCAGCAGCACTCTGCTCGGGAAAATCCTGTTTAATATAATATGAGTGAGGCCGCTCGCTCTCTAACACACACACACACACACACACACACACACACACACACACTCTGCCACGGTGTCAAACACACACACACACATTGCTCTTGTTTCCTTCCTACTGAGGAACGGGGGGGAAGGGGTGAACAGTAGCTGCAGCTCGCTGTCACGACATGGAGGGCTTTACTCACACACACACACACGCACACACAGACACACAGACACACACACAAGTACATCTGTTTTCGATAAACTCGGGCCCACTCATATAACTGAGGTGGTTGTTAAACTTCCATAGAGAAACAGCTGTAGGAGCGAGATGACAGCCACTGAGGAGACACCTGAATCAAAGAGCAACACAAAGGTTGTGTGTTGCTGCTTTGAAGGTTTCATTCATTTTCTGCTTCACAAAGCAAAGTTCAGCTTCAGTCACACAATTCATCCAGCAGCCGTCAACTTCTGATCTCAGCTACGTAAGGACAGACTAAATGCAACTTTTATCGTACTCGTGCAAACTGTGAACCAAGTAAATGAACGTGCAGATTTGCTCTAGAAAGAAAAATCTGAGGTGAAGACTCGTGAGATGAAAATGTTTGAACGTTCCCAACACTCACGGTTTGACTCACAAACGCAAATAGTCATTTTTGTTTGTTTACACACTAAATGTTGTAGATTCCCGATGAAGAGTTCCTTTTACCGCAGTCATCGCTCAAATAAACACGAGGATAAATTTACCCAGCATGCCGTCTGGGAACAAACAGCCCACAATGTAAATTTCTAAGGATTTTCTGAAGTTGCCCAACTAATGACACAGAGGTTGACTCATGTTCTGGAACAGCCCCACACACTACTGCACAGATGAACCCAAATATATATTTACAAAGAAGGCATTCTTTTTCGTTTTTTTTTTTTAAAGAGGTGAACCCCTGCAATGTGTGTATTTGTTTGAACCTTGAATTTTAAGTTTCCACATTTAACATCTTTTCATTGAGTTTATATAGATCCCTTAAGTTCCCTGAAACGTGTTGGTCTGATGCTGTTCAGGTTTTCAAAATAAAGCAACACTCCTCAATAGAAGCTGTACTCTTCAAATGCCACAGTACCTGCACACACACACACAGTGAGTCACGTCTGGAATTGATCCTCGTCACAATAAAAGCGTAACAAGGTCCTCTTCTGCTCTGCACTAAGAATCTGGGATATTCTAGATTCATATTTGTACAACGTGAGGAATCGGAGATGCGTCACTTATCTTTATATAAAGTCTATAATTCACAACAGCAGATAATTAAGAGTCAACAATTAACCTAACAAATCACAACTCTCCATTTTTACATCTTCAGCTCAGATGCAAGTTCCTCATCTCTTGAACTCAAGTTGTAAATCCTGAGCTCAGCGACGTGTGTCCATGAGAAAATGTACATTATGTATTGTACACACAATCACAACACATTCCTACGATACACTATTGTATGTGAAGAGGAGAAGCAGAAGTCGGTCTCTGGGGTCGCTCTTGGAGAAACGGCCTCGTTGGGGTTTGTTTAGCTTTCGCTCCGTGTGTGAGCGTTTTACGAGAACAGTGATTTGGAAGGAAGCATGAATGACTCTTGAGTGAGCGTAAGGGGCTCGTGCACGTCCGTGTGTGTGTGTGTGTGTGTGTGCGTGCACGCCGCGTGTGTCATCTCCAGCTGAGCAGCAGGATGCAGACAACCAGGAAGAGATAAGCGCGGGTGAATGGAGGGAGCCCTGAGTGTGTGTGTGTGTGTGTGTATTTAAATGTGTGCCTGTGTGTGTGTTCACATGGGGAAATCACTTCACAAAGGCCTGGAAGTGTGTGTTCTCCCGTCTACCAGCGCGGGACTCGGAGGAGATAAGCAGCCAGCCAAATATTCCCCCCCTTGTGTTTTCCCAGCGAAAACAGGAGGCGGAATACCAACCACTCAGACTGATGCCACAGGGTCAGGCCAGGAATGAGCCACGCTTCCACTTCTTACAAGCTGCACACACACACAACGTCCTTACCCCCCCGAAAACACAATCGGTTGATGATAAGGCTGCAACTACCAATCAGTTTATCACCGGTTAATCTGCTGAGAAAACAGTGAAAATGCACATAAATAAGAAAACCCATGGTTGTGCATGTAAACTTTTGACTTGATGCATTGGTGCATGTAAATCTGGGTATTTAAATGATGGTAGTTAGTCGGGGTGTGTACTTGTAGGTGTATTATTACATCTAAAATAAGATATCTGCATAAAAGATAGATATAGTAAAGAATACACATGAGCTGTAGACATGTAAAGTTCACTTTTATTATGTGTGAGTGAGATGGTGGAAGACATCACAAGCACATTCACAGAAACAAATGAAAAATGTAAAAACCCATTACAGGTCCCCGGAGGCCAATTTCATTTGCTTGTTATGTCCACGAAGCAAAAGTTACAACATGCAATGATAAAAAAAAGAGGAAATCCTCACATGTGGAAGCTGAGATAAGTTAATGACCCTTAATATGTGAGGAGTCTGTAATTTGACCGAAAGCTCCACAACACCGACTAAAGTGGATGAAAATGAAGTGAATATGAATAAAGCTTGAAGGACCAGTTAACCTGCTTCTTTCAGAGCTGAGCACAGAATGAACACATGCATGCAAATTTGCAGATGGACATATGGAGACAAGGATTTGTTTCAGTCAGTGTGAAGCATGAAGACATTCTACTGTGACCATTCGGGGGGGTTTGACTCCAATATCAGTCAGTCAGTCAGTCAGTCAGTCAGTCAGTCAGTCAGTCAGTGGGGGGGAATAAGTCTCCTGACTGGTCTCAAACTTTCCCAGTGGCGTGAGTAAAGGCAGGCAGACATCTGATCTGTGTTGAACCTGAAGAGAACCTCTTAACACTGATGTTCTTCATGTCAGGTCCAGACCCAGACCTCAGCAGCAGGTCATGCCCCGCCCCTCTCTCGTCCTATAATTCACTGGTTTCTCTCTCCTATCACTTGGATTCTCATTCGTGTCGATTTCACTGAGGGAAATTGGTTGATTGAATGTTAATTGGCTGTTGTGGTGGTGATACACTCTGAGATGAAGATAAGATCATATTTTATGACAGGTTTATTGGTGGATGCAGGTAGATGGAAGGTCCATGCACTTTTTCTTGCCCCTGAAGAGAAACTGCTTCCCTTGTGTTCACAGCAGATCAGATAAATCATCACCGTGTTTTCTCACTCACGTTATTTTAACCTACAGGAGTCGTTCAGTTACACAGCATGCAGACTGACTGTCTCCCTGTAACCTGCCGGGCTCCCAGCCAAACACACACACACTCACACACACACTGACACTCAGAGACATACACTGACACCCACATGTTAAGTCAGCATAAGCAAAAGCCACAGAGTCATGGGACCCCAGTATCAACATAAAAATCACCAACACAGAGATCAGTGTAACATGCAGATGAACAAACACACACACACACACACACTGGGCAGTGTCAGGTTTGTGTATTTGGTATGTGAGGAATGTGTGTGGGTCAGTGTGTGGACGCTCAGTGCTCTGGGTGGAGTTCTTATCGGTCCGACGTGTCATCACACACAACATTAAGGACCATTAACACACACATGGACGTACGTGTACACAAACACACGTATGCACGTTCACACGCCAAGTTCAACGGGCGTAACCAAAACAAGAATCCAGATTTAAGAAGATGCAAACTGCTCTTACAACACCGCTGAGGAGAGGAGGAGAGGAGGAGAGGAGGAGAGGAGGAGAGGAGGAGAGGAGGAGGAGAGGAGGAGAGGAGGAGAGGAGGAGAGAGGGGGAGATGAGGAGAGGAGGAGGGGACAGGAGAGGAGAGGAGAGGAGAGGAGAGGAGAGGAGAGGAGAGGAGAGGAGAGGAGAGGAGAGGAGAGGGGGAGAAGGAAGGAGAAGGGAGGAGAAGAGGAGTCCACATGTGATGGAACCTGTCTGGTGTTAAAAGTTGACACGAAACGCTCTTTTACATTTTGGGGTTTGTTTAGATTTTCTTCTCTGGGTAAATATTTCCTCATATAAATCACGACGCTTTGCTAATTATAGCCTGAGGTTTATTTATGCAACATTCCTGTACAGCTGACTGTGCTGCCCTCTGGCATATTTCATTCAATAAAAACAGATTTCTAAATTCTTAAGGCGCTAACGTGTCTATTTAACAATTTGGAAAACTACGGGTTTGCTACCAAAACAGAAACTCAGGTATTGTATCAAACATTTGTCTGAACACTTTATATTTGTGCAGCCAGAAGCAGAATAAAGTAAGTGACACCAATCAGGACAGACACTGTGTATTAAAGAGGTAAAGAAAGGACGGTTACTTTGACATTAGGGCTGTAAGTGAATCTCCAGGCTTTGTGTTGACAACATGAGTTCATTTGGGTGGAGTGAACAAAGACATCACCGCAACACACACACACACACACACACACACACACACACACACACACACACAGTTATACAAGATCTATACTAGACAAATAAAAAACCTCTAACAAGCACACAAAGACATAAACACATCTGCAGCTTCGAAAAGCCTGTCGTTAAATATCATACAAAAAGTGTGTGTGTTTGTGTGTGTGTGTGTGTGTGTATGTTTTGTGTGTGTGTGTGTGTGTGTGTGTTTGTGTGTGTGTGTGTGTGTGAGTGAGTGTAGAGAGAGAGAGAGAGCATCAGCGCATGTTTTGGAACAGTCAACTCCAGCTGTTTCTCATCTTCCCATCTTGACACGCGCAAACACAGACAGACTCACACTTACACGCACGTGCACAGACTGTCCTCTCACACGCACGCCCCTGTCAGAACCAACGCGCTGACTGTGCGTGAGTCTCGAGGAAGACGCTGGTTCACAGCACCGTCGCCGGGCTGCACGTGCACACGGATCACGATTAACTCATTGGGTTTGAAGGTTGGGGGAGAGAGGAACATCTGGACCGGTGCACGCGCGCTGTCATCTCTCATACAAACACATACACGTGCCATCGGGGCTCAATGCGCTCGCGTAAAAACACTTAGAATATAAGCGTGCAGGACTCACCGGCTTTGCACGGGTCCTTGTAGTCGATGGTCTCCGCTCGCTCCTCCTCGTAATAGTCGTATTCTGGCTCCTCGTAGTCGAAACAGTTACAAATCGTCACTTTGCCCCAGAAAGTCAAGCCGGCGAGCACCAGCATGATCCAGCGCATCTTCGCGGCCAGTGCCGGGGGCACGCGGTCCATCTGCAGACTGACACAACCGAAGAAAGGCCTCCGCTCGTCTCCCCCCGCGGTGTCAGGAGATGGTCAATCCTCCCTCCGGCAGGAATCTAACGGGTCATGGCTGGAGATCGGTGTCCTGCTGGGTGACGGTCGTGTCTGTGGGGTTCTCGGGCTGCCGGGAGTCACTGTGCCGGGCCGCTCTCCCCCATGGTCCAAGTCGCCTGGCGCTCAGCAAAGTGTCCGCTGAGGAGCTCCGGTGCCCCCCGCTGTGCAGGTGAGGCGGCTGCGGGACGAAGAGGAGACAGAGGAGCGGTGAGGGGGGGGGAGGAGGGGGATCAGCGCCGGGTGATCTCTCTGCGTAAAGACGCACAACAATCATCCGCCGCGGATATTTCCAACCAGCACTGTTGTCTCTCACTCACACACTTGTATAATCTCTCTCCCTCTCTGTCTGTCAGTGTGTGTCTCTCTCTCCTCTCTCTCTCTCCCTCTCTCTCTCTCTCTCTCTCTCTCTCTCTCTCTCTCTCGTGTCCGGTATACTGTCTCTCTCACCCCGAGTCAGCGCACCGCCTACACACACACACACACACACACTAAAAGGGGAAATCTCCTAGAGGACGCGCACAGTCAGAAAAACCCAACAAAGCGCGTAAACATCACAGGTTTACGCGCGGTGACAGAGGAGGAGGAGGAGGAGGAGGAGGAGGAAGCGCGCAAGGATCATTGCAGGTTATTTGACTTAACTCACGCGGATCCGTTATGGAAAGCGAGCGTATTCAGTATGAACCGGCAGTGGTAAAAGTCACACGGCGGTTCCAAACCCGCCTGTGGGCTTTAGTGTCCATCAGCCCCCAGAGAAGCGGTGCGTAATGGCTGTTAGCGGGTTATTCAGAGGCAGGTGCCAAGTAGGTGACAGCCAGACCATAAAAGCCCAGAGGTTCCAGCCCCACTGAGGATCCTTTAACATGAAGAGTATTCATTGTGACTCTTTTAGCTCGTTTTCTGCCACAGAATGAAATAAAAAAAGGAGTTCAGGTTTTTTGGGGGGAGTTTTAGTGCGAGAAAATTAAGATGAATTTGTCTTTTGTGCGTAAAAGCGTTGAGCATCATGCACTAAGCAGCTCAGGTCGAGATATCGGCTTTGCCTGTATCGTATATTTCCCAGAAATTAAGCCCAGAATAGACCTTGGCACTCGCCACGAGGTAAACAATGATCGAGTTTGGGAAAATGTGGGAAATCATCGATTCAAACCATCGATCTGTTGCGGATTGAAGTTATGATTCTGCAATTTGTCATGTTTTCAGTCAATTTAACGATTCAAGATGGAAAATATGATATGAATATAAAATAGAATAGAATAGAATAGATAGATAGATAGATAGATAGATAGATAGATAGATAGATAGATAGATAGATAGATAGATAGATAGATAGATAGATAGATAGATAGATAAATAGATAGATAGATAGATAGATAGTTAGATGGATGGATAGATAGATAGACGGATAGATAGATAGATAGATAGATAGATAGATAGATAGATAGATAGATAGATAGACAGATAGATAGACAGATAGATAGATGGATAGTTGGATGGATGGCTAGACAGACAGACAGACAGACAGACAGACAGACAGATAGACAGATAGATAGATAGATAGATAGATAGATAGATAGATAGATAGATAGATAGATAGATAGAGAGATGTCATGGCAGCAGTATAGGACGCACAACAACAGATGAGATCATGTGGGTTCATGATCCTCCACTGCGTCCCTGACACCCACAAGAGTGTGCATTGAAGTGTGCGTGCCTGCGTGCGTGCGTCCTCGCGTGCGTGTGTGTGTGTATAAAACGAAAGAGAAATCTTATTTAAAGTCACTGCGCGCACTGTAAAGTTGTCAACAACCAAACCATAATCTCCCTCATTGCGCCTTGCACGCGCACAGACGCACACACACATACACACACACACACACACACACACATACACACACACACACACAAACACACGTGCACACGTACGCGCACACTCGGGGAAGACAGCAGCAGTAAAAATAAAAACAGCAGCGGTTGTTGACAGACAGGCAGCCGCAGCCGGTGGACACCTTGCAGAGGTAAATCCTCCTGAGACGAGTTCACCCGCGTCCCCGCAGCTTACCTGTTACCTGCCCGGGGCGCGTCGGCACCAGGCGGCCCATCATGCCCCAAGCGCCCGGGTCATCTCAGGGGTCTCCGGGGAGTAGGAGGAGGACGAGGAGGAGGCCGAGGAGGAGGAGGAGGGGGCTCCGGGGTCGGTCAGGCAATGGCAGTTCCGAACGTGCAGGTCTCCCACCATTTACCGGGAGATTACCGGAGCGCGCTGTCTCTGCTGCTCGCGACTAATCCGGCCCTCGGTGAGAGGTAGCGGCGCGCTGACGTCACTCTATCAATCCAGCAGCAAGCTGTCCACTACACACGCCCCGGGCCGTGCACAAATCCCCTTGAGAGACACACACACACACACACACACACACACACACACACACACACACACAAGAAACACACACACTGACCACACAAGTTCAAAAACCTGACATTTCACTGTATAGGTTCAGAAGAAGGATATAGATTTGACCTTATATCATAATTGTCATATTTGGTTCAGATTATATATGAATATAATGTGTATATCAGGAGTCCACTGTCTTGTCAAATAGGTGTTAGGAGCATGATGAGGTGTGCTTTCATTCACTGTGCAATTTCAATATCTTTTTCCATAATAATAATAACAACTTTATAGCATCTCTCCAAACTAAAGTTATATGGAGCTTCTCAATGACCAAACATGCAAGATTCAATTATAACAACCCAAATCCCAACAGTTGAAAATAGGCCCAAGAGGAGATTTAACAGAAGATACTGAGTTTCCCTGGCAAAGATCTCCAGGCTTCCAGAGTCGAGGAGCCCGGACGCCTCCAGGGACCAGTCCAGAGTTTGGAACTGGTACCAGGAACCAGTCTGAGGATGTCAGGCAGCATTCAGACTCATCACTAGATCCTGACGATTCAAAGCTTTAACAACAATCAGTGAAATCTTTAAGTCAGTCCTAAAGCTCACAGGTAGTGGAGAGCAGCCAGGGGTGAAGGGAACACAAGTCGTCCTGCAAGTATTTGGTCATAAGCCGAGTTATTAGACACAATTTCTAACTAAATGATAACCTGTTGGTGTCGCTAGGGATCGGAAAAGTCATTCCTATTCATCCTGAAGGGGGAAGTGAACATCTCTAAGAAATGTTACAACAAACTATTGCTGACGAGACGGTTCGCTCTAAACCACAAGAGGAAAAGTGATCAAAGCAGCTGTGGAGAGATTTGATGATAATCGGATGAATAGATGTTGAGATGTTATGAACGTGTCACTGGGAGCAACAGAGGAAAGTAGATTACCAAAGTATATAAGATTTATTCTCATGGAGGATTGTGTCAATGTGGTAATTCATCAATTTCACTAAAAACCTGCTGGTGGATTAATTTTAAGGCTGATTAATAGTTTTCTGGTTTAGGTTAAGATGCTCCACAGAAAGATTTATAAAGCAACATTTGTTTGTTTAATTTGATTTTGTATTATTTTAGTTAATTTCTAACGTTTCATGTAATATTTATAACTCACTTTTTGCCCATTTCATGATCTGACTTTCATTTATTAACTGAACTAAGCATATTTATCCGCTACTTCTGATACTTCATTTGTCATTTTCAGTTCATATACAATCTAACCGATGCTTCATAAAGTTCTGTAAAACTAAATATACCCAGACTCAGGCCACTGTATGCAAAACACATTGTGTCTTTGTGTGTTTCAGTGTACATCTGTGTGTGTGTGTGTGTGTGTGAGCCAGAGCGACGGCTAATTAACAGTGGGGACGGCACCGAGTGGCGTTTGGTTCTCTCCGACCACTTAACTGTGCCTGCGAGTGTTTGTCGCGCGGCCAAATCTATTCAGCAAAACGCTTCCCTCTCAAATAGGATCCAGCGATTGAGATTAATGCTGTGTGCAGGTATTTGTGTCCCTATTTAAAGCACTTATCGATCAGTGCGTCTCTGAAACTCTGTGAAAGTACCTCGCCAGCATTCTGAACCAGCACCCCCCCCCCCTCCAACCTCCCCTGTAAACACACACACCCACACACACACACACATACACACACCAGGAGGAACCCTCGAGATGCAGCAGCCCTGCACCTTACTTGTTTAACTTTAAAGGTTTACACCAACACATTTCTGATTCTATCTTATTCGGATTCTCATCAGCTGATGTAGAGCAGTAGCTTCATGGGGTCCAAGCAGGAGCTATAGTTAGTTTTGCTGCCTCCAGTTGGTCATATATAAAAAAATATATATATATATAAATAATACAGGTAAAAACAAACAAAGAGAAATGGAAGGAAATTTGAGAAATATGATATTACCGTGACCTTTGACCACTGTTTAAAATTTGAAGAAATTGTCATAAAGGCCACGGTGACCTTTGACCTTTGACAGCCAAATCCAATCAGTTAATCTGTGAATGTCGGTGCCAAATGTGAAAGGATTCGCCTCAGGTGTTCTTCAGTTTCACGTTCACCAGATCGTGACGTCTCCGTGGCCTCAGCGACCGCACGGATTGGATAATCCAAACGACAATAAGCACATGCAAGGAGAAGACCAAAAAAAAAACAGTTTTAACATTAACACTGTTCAAGTAGAGGCAGGGTTTGCTATAGAGGGAGAAACTCACACTTCATCATGAACTTGTGGAGCTGTGTTTAACCAGTGTGTTGTGTTGTGATGCCATCTTTGGGTGAATTGAGTGAGCCGGTGAATTTAACCGCTGAATAATAACAAAGTTCTTGCTTAAAGGGATAGTTCACAGAAAAATGGAAAATTCACTCATTATGTAGTCACCACTGTGATGGAGGAGCAGGTGATTCTTCTGGTGATTTAGGGGTAGACAGCACTGCAGCCAAATCCAATACAATTGAGGTTAAAGGTTAGCGATTCTTTGAAAGTAAAAACAACTGACTCCTGTGGTGTCATCAAAGTGTTCATAAGCACCGAAATTCATAAAGTCATAAAGACATAAAGTCTATGAACATGGTGTAAATGACCTTAACTTGAGTCAGATTTGAATTCCGCTGCTTCCAGACACTTGGATGACACCACAGGAGCAGTATGGAGGCAGGTTGTTATTTTACATTTTAAGAATCAATCCCAATTCCCTTTAATAGTTCTGGATTTGGCTGCAGCACTGATTACCCCTGAAACTCCAAAAGTGTTTTGTGGACTCAAACCCTTCAGCCACCACCTCCATCGGCACAGTGGTGACTAGATGAAAACCTAAGAAAGGAAAAGTTGTCGTGCAGGAATCTCCACCAGGACTGTTAAAAGGTGAGCCGAGGGTCTGCAGCCGCACCCCCCCCCCACAGTCACGTACCACGACCTCCCAGCTCCTCTCACAGGACACACGCTCTACACGCTGATAAAACACTGGGACCGGGGGAGTCAGAGGAGGCCAAGGAGGGAAACGTGAAGACAAAGCTCGTGAGATGATAAGAATACCTGAGGTAAGAAAAAAGAAGAGAGGAAATATGATGTTTTCTCTCAGGCCCTGCTGACTGTGATAATGTCTTAAGTGTTTTATGAAATTCCCCCCCCCGGCGGGAGCAGAGAGGTGGCCAGAGACATCCATCACCTTCTGGCTCAGACGCCACAGGAAGACAGTGTGCTGACGCTACAGAGGAGCAGTGAGAGGACGGGGACGACTCTGGGATATCGAGTCGTGGCATCAAACCGCTCTGGGCAGTTTATTTTATTCAGCGGTGTTGTCTTTCAGATTTGACCAGTGCAGAATCAGGGGAAGATTGTGAAACTTCTTTCTCCACAAGTCATGGAGTCACAGCTCCAGTGCCTTGAAACTTCATCTGGACTCTCGGGTTCGACTGTATTATGAGCGATGACTCTCCAGGAAGAGGACGCACATTTCACAAACACAGTGTGGAGCTATGTGAAGTAGAGTCTCTGCTTCTGTAAACAGAGCGAGCAGGGGGAAGAGGTGCCGAGAGGAAATCCTCTGTTTAAATGCCAAGCCGTGCGTGCCATTCCCTCCTTCTCCTCTTCTTATCTTCTCCTCTTTCTTTTTTGCACCAGATTCTCCACCTTCATCTCTCTCTCTCCATTGCCTGTTCTGTGCGTGCGTGCGGGGGCGTGACCGAGTGGGCGTGCACGTGGCCGCTCGGGGGCCTCACATCCTCGCTCCTGCCGCTCGTGCGTATAAGGAAAGATGACACGGGCCACTTTTGTTTTTCGTGCCACCAGAATTCCGCGACGGGGGAGAAGAGGAATGAGCGCAGGATGCATGCTTGGCGTGAAAAGACGGCAGCAGCTGCAGAGAGAGAGAGAGAGAGAGAGAGAGAGAGAGAGAGAGAGAGAGAGAGAGAGAGAGATGGAAAAACATGGGGAGGAATTAAGGGAAAAGGCGACAGGGAAGATGAGACGGACATTGTCCCAGTGACGACAATAGAAATAATGTCCTGATTGTAAAACGGCTGCAGCTCAGAAGGGACAGTTGTCCTCCATCCTTGACCTTTAACTCCCTCATATAAACCATATCCCAGTCTACAACCGAAACCACTAATATCCCTTTGTACAAAACCACTTTACCATCTAAAATGTTCAACGATAAAAACGATATTTGGCATAAGGCTTTGGAAAGACGTCTGAAGTGCAAGGTTCAGCAACTCACTTCTGAACAGATCTATGTCCCCACTGAGGGTTTGCGGATGTTCCAAAATCCTGGAGGGAGTTGGTGGAATTGTGCCGGCCGACACTTCTGGAGCCGACGTCGACCAGAGGGACAGGAAGGACGTGAAAAAAAGTAGAATTCCAGGAATCCACTGCCGGGAGTGATGCTAGCACAGATTACCTACGTCATGTCGGCGCTCCTGAGGTTACACCATCGAAGGGGTCGGGTCTCTGTCAGATAAACGTAGGAATCTCCATCTGCTTCTCGTCCAATCAAACATTGAAAGCATCTTTCAGTTTGAGAGAAGGAACTTATTAGGTTCACGTTCGGATTTTTGTGACGCTGTCACTCAAAACCCTGCGCTTGCACTCAAGTCATTGTGGTACCGTGTTCGTTTGTGGACACTACACTGGGAATTCTACTGTTAAGGGAATTCTGACAGACTTGTTGAACAAAAAAATCCAGGACCAGAAGAAAACATTTCAAGAGCAGAAGAGAAATCCGAGCGCAGACGATTCAGAAGCACACGAGGAGAAGAGCTGAAGCGCAGGAAAACGGTCCAAAGTGCTATTCTAGTTAAATCACTTAAAATGAATCATTTATTTACTCTGCATTAAATCAAATACAGGCTCCAACATGCAAACCCATCGCTGTGATCACTGCAAACAACTTTGATTTCAAGTTAAAACAAATAATCAGCACAGCACCCTCAGTTTTCTTCTTTGTTGGTGTAGAGGAGATAATATTTATAGATATAGTACAATAAATGTTTATTCATAATGAAAAGGACTGGATGAAAAGATGACTCCTGGTTTGGAGACGTTGGACGGGAGAAGAAGTTTCCAACATGACAAAGACCCCAAACTGCAGAATTCACCAGTTTCCAAAGCAGATAAAAGTGGAAACTGTGACTGGGCCCAGTAAGTTCCCCCGACTTGAATCCACTCAAAAGAATAAAGCAAAGGAGAAAAGGATGCATTGAATGAAAATCTTGTTATTTGTTGAGGTCCAGATACCATGAGACTGAATAATGTATTTCGTTGCTGCAAAATGTGAATAACAGTTTGATGAAAAGACTTCACGGTGCTGAGTGAGATTTATGGGAATGTAAAGTCCACAAATGACTGAATCCTCCTGTTCACACCACCTTGCTGCTGAAGATGCTGTGAGTGTGTGTGTGTGTGTGTGTGTGTGTGTGTGTGTGTTCGTGTGTGTGCGTTTGTGCAAATGTAAACAGTAGGTCGTTGCTGACAAAGCACTTCTTCAGGAACTTGGGATTGTGTGTGTACCCTGGCCTCTGCTCCCTGCAGATATGCTTCCTTTCAGAGAGACTGTAGAAATAAGCAGTGAAGACCTTGTGTGTGTGTGTATGTGTGTGTGTGTGTGTGTGTTATGAAAATTGATGTCTTCCTCTAGTTCATGAAAAAATTTGGTTTGACTGAATCAGCTTGAAAGCTTTTTCATATGCAAAACACCCTCACTCCTTGTTAATCCCTCTCTCTCACACACACACACAAACACACACACACACACACACACACACAGACACACACAGACACACTTTTTAGATTATTGAGCTGCTGTTCAACATCTGTTCACCTACAAGAGAAGAAGGTATCATCACTGTTTCACAATCAAATATTAAAGTCGAAAACATGACTCAGATTTAAAATAACCGACTCTGGGACATTTCTCCCGTGTTTCAGGAACATTTTGCACAAAGTCAAACCTCCTCCTGTTCTGGGTGTGAATCCTGGTTCAGCCGGGGGTTATTCAGTGTGGAGTTTGCACCCCCCCCCCCCCCCCCCCCCCCCTCCCCCGTGTGTGTGCGTGGGTTTTCTCCAGCTTCCTCCCACAGTCCACGGACACGCAGATTGGGATTACGTTAATTCGAGACTCTGCATTGAACGTGAATGGATGTGAATGTGAGTGTGAATGATTTCCCTTCGTCCCTCAGAGGATGAGAGGTGGATGGATAAACCTCCTCCTCGTTCCCTAATGGGGAATGCAAACCAAACCTATTTAGCATAAATAGACAACCAGGCGAGGAGCGCTTCTGCCTAGAATTACAACCCAATGTGCCCGCTCTCAAGAAAAATCCTGGATCTGCCTGATTATCTGGATCTGCTCCAAAACGTGATGGATTCCTCCTTCGCCATTGGCCATATTTGTAACTTCTCTGAAATAACCAAACATACACGCACTCTGTTTCATGTTCTCAACAGCTGATGGTTGGTTATTGACTTGAATTTGTGCAACTTTTCCTCCAAATCAGATGAATAAAGATCACATGCGTTCTCTTGCACAGATAAGTGAGATTCTCCAGTTATATGAGGTGGAGGCCTGCAGCTCTTCAGGGGAAGCTCCTCTCTCCCAGCAGCCGCCTCTCACGAGCCACCACATCCAAACATGACCAGTGACCAGGAGCTGGGTGCTCACAGATGAGCTGCAGAGGACGAGCGGTCAGACCACTGCACTGACACGTTTGATTGTCAGGTCGTCAGCACGATACCGTCCCCTGCAGGATTAGAAGAGGTATCACAGTTTGATTTGACGGCCATCAGAAGAAACATTTATTTCATATAGTAAAAGACACATTTATGATGTTTTAATCTTCCTGAAGAAATGTGTTGTCTACATTCATCTGGGTTGTGTTGTGTGTTCACTGCATTGTCATTAAATCAGTGTGTCACCAGTTATTATAAAACGTTTTATAGCTGTCATTTATATATTTATTATTTATTCATATTTTAAAATGTTCTATTTCCTTTCCATGATTTGATTTGATTTATTCATCATTACACATATCTAGTTATATTTGTCTATTCTAAATTAATCTAAATAACTTTATTATCACTTTTTTTGTCTGCATAAATATCATATAATTTCTATACTGTTCACATTTTTCTTATTAATACCTTATCAGAATAAAAGTATCCCTTGTGAAAGCCAGGGTCCTATATGAATACATATTTATTGATTGATTGAAAACTACAAGGAAAACAACTCATCAATACTTGTTGTTCTGTAAAGCATCACCCAGCATCGGATCCGACTGCTGTTGATGCAGTGGATCAGTTAAATGTCCGGTTCCATCTGAGAGACCCGCTCCGCTCTGAAGCCAGCGCTGCTCGATCAATGGTATCGATGAGCCGATGCTAATAGCTGATGCTAATACGGCCAGTTTGACTAATAGGCCGAGAGGACCATTGATCTGCAGAGTTAGCATCTAATGATAAAACCGCTGATTCGACCGCGGAGTTGGACTAAAAAGTGCCGGCCTTGCTCGGTGTGTGTGTGCAGAGGCGACGGAATAATAAAGTAACGGTGCATTCATTATTCAGGCCGAAGGACACAAATACTCACAGAGTACGTGGAAGTGAAAAGGTAAAAACAATCGACCCTGAGTTCAAAGCTTAAGACAAACTTGTGTTCACAAAATGACAAATGACACTTAATCAGATCTGACCTGACCCGACCTCCTCGGCCTCGCTCGGGGCAGCACTGTGGCTGCTGGGGGGGGGGGGGGGGCACAGTGCTGCCGGGGGCCACAGTGGGCCCCACAGGAGCCGTGTTAGTTTTACCTTGGATCAGGCGGCGTCTTCTTGCCTTAAGCCCACTGACGAGCCTCAGGTTAAAGGGTCAGAGACACAATATACACAATACACACACACACACACACACACACACACACACATCTGTCTCAGCAGTAAACCATGACGTTCTGTTCATCAAAACTTAACTGAAACATCAATAGGGATAGTTCGGCCCAAAAACTGTATCCCCTCATTATCTTCTCACCTCTGTGCTGAAGCACTGAAACTTGACAAAGTGGTGAGAAGATAATAAGTGAATTTTAATTTTTTTGGTGAACTATCCCTTTAACCTTTGAACATAACTCAGTTTGAAAACCTCTGCTTAAAGGACAGAAATTAACTGTCGCTAAAAAACTTGACTTTATGGTTTCCTGCGAGTTCTAATCCCCCAGAGGCCTTCAACAGGGGGTCCGCGACCCCTAGGGGGTCCGCGGAGGTACTGCAGGGGGGTCGCGAAATGTTTGGTTTATTAGAATTATTTTAATATTAAAAAAAAAAAAAGATTTATTTTCTAACCAATTTTTTTTCCACAAATTTAAATGTCTTTAAATACACATTAACATGCATCCGACATATTGAGAGGCTGATATGACCCTCTGCCTGACAACCTCCATCCGTCCAAGATTAAATAAGTTGTGTGCTACTCATCAGGGTCAGACATCTCACTAATGTGGGAGTATGTTTAAAATAAAAAAAATGAATCTGTGAATTACTTTAATACCTCAGTGTTGTATGCAAGATGTATGTTTATAAATGGCAGTGGCATGGCCAACCTGTACCTAGTACATGTTTAAATAAAAAAAAAGGAATATATGAGCCTGTGTTATATTTGAATAGCATAGTATTGAATGCACAATAACAGGGTAGCTATGTTTATATATGACACTAGGCCCAGCTTAATATAAAACACAATTTTATACAATTTATATAGTAGGGGGTCCCTGCTCCATCTCTCCACCAGCTTGGGGGTCCTTGGCCTGAAAAACGTTGAAGACCCCTGCCTTAGGGGGCAAAGTTTACGACCTATACTGCAGCCAGCCACCAGGGGGCGATCCAGATGATTAGGCTTCAGTTTTGGGAGCTGACATGTTGTTTATCTTTATGTCAAAATCTATGGTCAGAGGATGTTGGCGAAGTAGGCTTATACACCGTATACTATAAAGATGGACGTCACTTACAGGTTTCTGAGTTCCACGCATGCTGTGTGGGTTTGTTCATCAGATTCTTTGCCTCAACGTGATCAGAATCCAGCATAAACCCAATCGATATTTTAGTGGAGGAGACGTTTACAGACCTCAGATTTTGGAGGGAGAATGAACAAGTATGAGACTTATAAAAGTGAGAAAATATTATATGTCCTTTGAGCTGTAGATGGAATATATGTTCATGTAAAAGCATTTACGTCGCACATATGACGAGATGAGACTCCACCATGAAAAATGTATTATTTATTCAAAAGTTTACAGCTTATAAAACGCAGAAATTATAGCAATGACTTTAGATGTGATCTACACTGCATATAGTCATGGTTACATTACATCTTGTTGTCGGGTTTTAATTCCTTGAAACTCAAATCAGGAGAAAGAATAAAACCAGGAACCACGTAATAAACCAGCGAGTCAGTGTGATGCTGGTGCTGCTGCTCGGTGCAGCGGTCAGCTCGGTGGTGGTTTGAGTTGTTGTTGGTGTAGTTGTAGTTGCTGTAGTTGTTGCTGCTGTAGTTGTTGCTGCTGTAGTTGGGGCTGTAGTTGTGGTTGGGGCTGTAGTTGTGGTTGTGGTTGTGGTTGTGGTTGTGGTTGTGGTTGTTGGAGGCAAACTGGTTGAGGTTAACTCCAATTCTATGGAAAAACACAGAAGCTTAACATGTGACAATCAACCTCTATTATTGTTCAAGGGCTTGTCATTTGATTGATTATGTGTATTGGATAACAAACATCATATTCACATTAATGCTAGGAACTTAATATGGAGCCCCGGAAAAAAAATAAAGGCTCCAACAGCGTAGACAGAGATTTAAATATATATACATTAAACGCAGTGTAATGTAAGTGAGATGATTAAAATAAGACTTCAAATCTTTATACTTATCAGATAACATTGAAAAAGAAACTTAAATTTATTTTCATCCTTAACTAACATCGGGTAAAATAAACTTTATTTAACGTTTATCTTAATCATTTACGAGATCATTTTACTGTTCAGCACTTTCATTTTCTTTGTTTCTATCCACATTTCTAATTCTCCAAATCCTTTTGAATGTCGGTGAGTAAATTAAACTGTCCATTGGTGGAACGTGAGGAATCGATTAGATATAATAATAATAAGTTGAAAAATAAAAGGAGAGAGTGAAAGACAAACGTTTTCTATCTCTTTTCACACTTTACAACAGTATAATTTAATCAGTTCACTTTGCCACTTTGGGGCACCATAACGCAGAAAAGATTTAACATTGAATTACAGAAGGTTAAGAATCTCCAAATTTCCAGGGTTGATGATGATAACCCTGACAACTCGTGCTCACGGGCCATTTTTAAACTGAACACTTTGTCGACTGCAAACTGAGTCAAACGAGAGGTCGAGGTCTGAACTCACCTTTGACCTCCACGTTGAAAGTGATGTTCACGGTCCCCATTTTGTTTGTGATGTAACACACGTACTGGCCTTCATCCTGCACAGTGACGGACTCAATGATGAGAGTGGTGGCATTGAGGGGGGACCCAGGGAGCCCGGACCCAGGGAGCCGCCAGGTGAACGATGGGGGGGGGTTTCCCTCAGCTGAGCAGTTCAGCTGGAGACGGTCTCCAGCTGTGACAACGACGTGGTCCCGATGGGATGACCTCTCCACGTGAGGCTTATCTGTGGGTTTATAGGATATGAATAATAATAAAGGAAAATAAAAGCATTAATACAGAAAGTAAAGAATTACGAGGGAAGTTGCTTTACAGGCATGTCAGTCGTCTCATCCTGTACAACTCTCAGTGAGAGAATAACTAAGTGTTGAGTTATTCCTTTGATATTTTAGTTTACACATTTAAAGAAAACAACAGAATGGACAAATATTAATGTATCTGTCAGTTTTGAAACTTTATACAACTCCTTAAGGTTAAGATTTGAATTTATTTACCATGTGGTTGTTGGCGTTACCAGTAGATTTTATACAGTGCATGTAACCCTCTTTTTAAAGAGATTCAATCTGCACCATCAGAGCAATAACTGGTTCTATAAGAAAGCTCCTGCTACATCACAGCTATAGATATCAGATTTATAACTGTACACAACGGAAAAAAATACAATACAAAATGAAACACACACGTCTGTAGATCGATGAACGTGATGAATAATTGTAAACTTAATTCGTCCAACTGGTTTTACTTAATTCCTTAATTGGTACGATCGTGACAATATACAAAATTACATAAATGGGTTAAACACTGTTTTCAGACTCACAGTGGACGGTGGCGGTGATCTTTTGTGACATCACCACTGGAGGGGGCTGTGGTCCGTCAGGTCCCAGCTCCAGTTTGGCTTCACACCAGTACTGAGCTCCGTCGTCTGCTCTGCTGGCGGTGATGTTCAGAGAGAAAACCTCGCTCGCTGGTTTCCTCTGTGTCGTACTGGTGGAATTCAGTCGAACCGTTGTGTTCTGACCTCTGTGGAAGGTCACCACGAGGTTTTCCACCGGAGCCACGTTCTTCACGTCGCACTGCAGCGTGTACTGATGAGCCTCCAGCATCGGGCCCGAGTGAGTGAAGCTGAATGAGACACTGTCCGGAGGTTCTGTGGACAGAGACACACACACGTGCACAGAATAAGACAACATTATATATCTTTAAACTGCCGAGACAAACAAACCAAAGATTGAAATCATTCTGAATCTTGACTAATTTCCCGGACCAAAAACTGAGTGTAAAGATGGACCCAGCTCCGAAAAAGTGAAGCCAAAGCCCCCTGGTGGCTGACTGCAGGAAGGGTTATAAATCCTGCCTCCTCCATGTTAATTAACCCAACATGGACCAAACTTAAAAAGTCAAAATAAATTGTTCTCAAAGATGAATTATGTCGTTTTAGATAGTTCTGATCAAACTGGTATTCAACCTGTTGATTGTTCCAGTAACTTTGGATTTTAATTATTTATTGGATGATGTAAAATGGGGTGAAATGTCCTGATTGACTCGTGAGTATCGGTGGGACCTCGACACCGTGGCTCCGTCCCCCGATTACTCCTGCGCAGCCTCGGCCCCTCCAGAAGGTGGCAGTATTCGTATGCAAGATGTTTAGGATCATTTCAGGATGATGGGAGGAAGTGGAGATGTGTCGTCCATCTTTATAAAGAGGCAGCGGTTCTAAAACTTCAGGAAGATGCTGATTATTGGTTGATTCCCTGCTGAATCCACATTATCACGGCTGCTCATTGGTGGTGGCTGCAAGTTTCAAGCCCACCACATCTAAACCTGCTAAATCCAGATGTTATGGGTCAATGATTCATATCAGGCCCCTAAATATGCCTGATTGTTTTCATCAAGATCCACAAACTACTCCCTGGCAAACAAACAATCCCATCTCACAGAGTCAGAGAAAGTGGATGTGCCTCTTCGCCTCTTTCACCTTCTTACACCAAGTTTGCTGGAGATCCCTTCAGTAGTTTTTGCCCAACAAACAAAAACAGCACCACCTTGGCCGAGGTGATTAAATAAGTTGTGAGTTTGTTAACCTGCGGGTGAACTTACTGTAAGCAGTCACATACAGGACGCTGCGGCACTGCATAACACCATAAAAGCATTGAGCCTTTGTTCTCCACTCGGTCAAGCTGCCGACCCTCCACGTGATGGTGGATCCGTTTGTTGTGTGAGTTCCGACAGCTTTCTCCAGATTGAACAAATCGGGGCAGGACGGACACACGGTGCAGGACGGACACACGGTGCACCTGGCGGACATCGGGTCCCCGTACTTCACAAACAGTCTGGACGGAGTGAACACAGGTTTGGGTGCACACTCTTCCTCTGTGAATAAAAAAAAACATTAAATATGTGAACAGTTTAAGGACAAATGGAAAATCTGATGCAATATTAAAACATGAAAAAATGCAATTTCACTGGTACTAAGAACAAACCCACTGCCTTTACACCTTTTCCAGGTTTACAGGAACAAAATGAGTCTTTAAATATGAACCAATCAGAAGAACAACAGGAAAATCCCTTCATCTAAGTAAATCTCCAACTGCAAAGTGTTATTATCGTGTAATAATAATCTAATCTATAGCCTGATGCCAATAAAAAACTCTTTTTAAGTTGAATTGCAGATGGAGAAGTCTTCACTCACCACAGTAGGAGACAGGGACGGAGCAAAGAAGACTCGTCAAAGAAACCACCAGAGGAATGAAAAACATGGTCCCCCCCCGATTATTCTCTCCCTGGACAAACTCGTCGAACATAAAAAACGAACTGGGGCAAGAGGGTGAGACGCTCTGTACCAGTGCTCTCTCTCAGTCGGGACTTTGTGAAACACTGTTGGCAGCGCCGCCTGTTTTTATTACCACACATCCTCTTCAAGCCGTTTCACAGGCTTCAAAGATATGGACCTGGGGAAAGCGAAAGTGAGACACTGTGTAGATACAGATCCTGGAGCTGTTAGGAGGAGCCCTCTCCCAGTTCATCTGGAATGTGCGACACAGATAAACTTTGTTCATTTTTTAAATAGATTGTTTATTTAGTTTCACTGAATTCCAAATAATAGCTTCTCAGTTTAGTTGTGAAATTCTTTATTTCAATTTTACAGAGTAATTAATAATTGTTTTAAAAAGTTTTTCGAGTAATCTTCTCACTTCAGAATAAAAGACAACTGGCTGTACATGTAGGAGATGGGTCACAAATGATGATGAGCAACTTCATGACATTTTAAAGACGGCCTGATGGAAAATGTTCACATTATCAATAAACAACATAAAATAGATGAAATATAAATAGAAACATTAAATGAGACAAATAATCTAAACTTCTAATCTGTTTCTGTAACTGGTACAATTCAATGTTTCAGGCTAAACAGAGAAAACAAAAAACAATATTTGATAGTAATTAACCCCATGATTATTTGTTTAGTTGTATAAAATAAATGTATGTATTCTTGGCCTATAGAATCACGGAAAATACAGATTTTTTAAAACCACAATTACCAAACATGGAAGTTGACACTTTTAAACATCTGAACGATCATTTAAAGGTCAAAGACTTTATGTTTCAGTCAAAGACCTGTGAGGTAATTCATTAAGAACGACTCAAAAGTAATAATTACTGATCAGAATAGTTATTGTTTGCTGGTTTGACAGGAGATCAATAAACCTAAATATAAAGGAGCTCACAGGAAATCTTAGGATGATCCAGAATCAGTTGTTAGATCTTTGAACGTCTTAAGAACAAACCTCCTACGTTTGAATTAGAGAACTGTTTCCGTGAGATGAAGCTCAAGGTCTTTTCTGCTTGTATCACTCAGGTGAGCTGTCTCTACATTGAGCACATCCTCTCCTGCCCCTCTGGACCATGAGCATCACAATGCCTCCACACACACACACACACACACACACAAACACACACACACACACACATGTATCTGGGCCTTAATACGTGTGGGTCTGTACGTGACCTGCACACAGGCAACAAATCGAAAGGTTAAGAGTCGGGAGATTCCTGTGCTCATTAGGAGGAAGCGTCCCACACACATTCCTCCACTTCCCGGCGATCTCAATCACTCGGCTTCCTGACTCGGCTGCCGTGGCTACCCAGTTAAAAACTCACCACTCTGCTCTCACCTACTTTTCACCAGCGCTCAGAACCAACTGCTATATACTGACGATCTGTTAAAAACGTTTCCTTGTGTCAAAGTTTACAGCAAAAGGAAGAGAGGAGTTTATATGAGAGCAGAAATGTTGTTTTGTGAGGAGTGTGTGTGTGTGTGTGTGTGTGTGTGTGTGTGTGTGAGAGACACTCTGAACAGGAGGTGTCATGTCAGCAGAGCGTTTAAGGAAATGTTGGACACGGACATGTGACTGATTACACGACCATATGAACTCTTACACTATGACAGATCTGCAGATATCAGCAGCCACACTTTCCTCATCGGGATGTTACATCTACATCACGGCAAGTACTGTACATGAATATAAATCTGAGGTATTTGTACTCTGTATTTTAGATTATTCAATATTGTAAAGCAATTTTAAACTGCAGTCCAATACAAAGAAGCTCCACCTCAGTCAGCTACTAGATTAAAATGCTACTTTCACATTGTCGCCTAAGCAGATATAATCTTTCTGCAGAAACCGTTACTTTAAATATTAAAATGTTCATACTTTTACTTTCCTTTTTAACACTGTGCAGCACTGTTTATATTGGTGGGTCCTGTTTCTAATGGAGCCCCTGTGCTGCTGCAGGACCCGAGGAAATCAGCCAAGATACACATTGCCACTGCAGGATAACACTGATGACTGAAGATTAACTGAATAAAGGCAGGAAAAAAAAAGACCCGGCTTGAAAACAATGAAAGTTTCCAGGAATGGCAAAAAAGCAGGTTTGCAAAGAGGTGAAGGAAAGTTACAGACATGTTGGAGGCCTCAGTGTTTAGTTGAGAAACAGTTAAATATAAATCTTAGGCCACAGACTCCCTTTAGCCCAACGTGTGAATAAAGTGGAGCAGGTATTTACAGTGTCTGAAAGAAATGACGAATCAAACAAAAACCAAAAGGAGAGAAGCTGCAGTTCAGGGATGTTGTGAAACTCTTTTCTGGTCTGGCACTAGTTTTTTTCTCAGGGTGAAGAGCAGCGTGATACCTCAGTGGAGCAATATGATGTCTGTGGTTTGTCACCATAATGTACCACTTCAAAACAAAATAAGCCAGAATGTCACGTGAGGTATTTTTATTTAAATTGTAACATTAGATTACAACAGAAACACACAATTTAATTTTAGGACAAACCCTGAAAAAATACAAAGAAATCCCTGTTTCTGTAAAACCAGAATTGTCATGAAAGTATCAGAACAGAGTCTGAACGTAACTAAACTAAATTAGAATTATTATACATCTGAGGGGGGGGGGGGTTCCAGGTGAAGCCGGGTGGACCGACACCTTCAGGGGATGCAGTAGTTCCAGTGGCGCTCGTTGGGTAGGAGCCGACTGAGCCGCAGGCAGCAGCTGATGGTCGGCTCGTAGAACACGGAGCCCGGGTCCTCCAGCTTCTCCTCGGCCTCCCGTCTCGGCTGGATCACCGGGCGGCTGAACAGGGACGGTTTGGGACTTTTAACCAGAGTTTTCTTCACCACAGCGCCGATCTCCAGGAGGGCCTACAGAAGAGAGAGAGAGGGAAATTTATTTACAATATGGACTAACAGAGGAACAAAGCAGGAGAGCTTCTGAACAGTCTACAGATCCCCACGCTCTCTCTCTTTACCTGCACGAGTTCCAACACGGCCATGGGCTGCAGCACATTGGTGTAATGCTCCACCAGCGCCTGCTGCGTGATGCCGGGTCGGGACATGATCTGGTAGAGAAGGGACTCCAGCATGCCCTTACACACCAGGCGGTTCAGTTTGCCGTCCACCAGGCGCCACGGCCGGCTGATGAAACTCACGTTCTCACTGCAGGTTTGATGGAAACAGAGAGAAGGAAGGAGGAGGTGGTTATGAACAGGTGAAAAGGTGAAAGGTAGAAGCATGGTCAACCGTGGTGATATAACTACTGTACTTACTCTGCATCAGATAATCCTGATGCTTCTTCAACATTCTCATCGTCTATGGTACATTTGCTGCTTCTCAACTCTCTCTTTCCTTCCTGTGGCACTTCAGTTTCCATCTTCTCCTGTCCGGTCTTCTCCTCCCCTTCCTCTTCACGCTTGTTCTGCTCCCCTGGCGCCGCTTCTTCCAGAGTCAATTGTTTTTCTCCACTTCCCTCATCTGACCTCATCGGTTTTTCCTTCTGTTTTTCAGTTTGTGCTTCGTCGTTCGGCGTCTCTCTCGTCACGTCACTTCCCCCTCCTTCTGCTCCGTCCACTCCGTCCACTCTATCTGCTCCATCCACTCTACCTGCTCCATCCACTCCATCTCCTCCGTCCACTCTATCTGCTTCGTCTGCTCCATCTTTGCTCTCCTGTTTGTCCAAAGCAGCTCTCTTGGCTGCCGGCTCCTCGGTCTCCTGTTTGCTTTCACGCCTGAATCTCTTGCGCATTAAGGGATTGTTAAAGAACTTGAGTTTGTCCGGCGTGACTCGGGACTGGGACCACTGCTTGGAGTTGACGGTCAGCAGCCAGGGCTCCGCGTGCTTCAGGAGAACGTACCGAGCGCCCTGGGCCCCGACTTTCAGCACCTGCCCTTCTTCCTGCAGGTCCTGGAGCCAAAAGAAGGGAAACATCTCATCAGCAACTATCCAGAGAAATAAGAAATGAGGAAACTGACTGTTCACACCCCCCCCCCCCCGCCCCCCCATCAAACAAATCACTGTTCAATGTGAATTAACATGCGTTTCTATCCACGACTGTTATGTACACAACAGGAGTTAGGACCAACATGACAAACAACAACATCTCCAGTCAGGTGTCACAGGGATGATGATGTCAAACTTCAATTTGAAGCAGTGATATAAATTAGTTTTCCTTAATTGATTAGTTGCTAATTTTTGTTTTCATCAGTTTTTCTTTTGGTCAAGTTTTCATTGCTCTCCTTTGGAATTTGCTTTTATCAATTGTACAACTTTTCGACCTTTTTATGATATTTCACGTGGATCTTTCTTCTCATGTCCCCGTTCAGGTTTTAATGCAAATAAAAAGCTTTACAGATGAAGGAAAAATAATTGAGGGGGTCACAGATCTTTCTGATCAATCAATTGGGTTAAAAGAATTTTAAAAAATCCCTTCCCCACTATCGTTTACCTGGAGGTACTGCTGCAGGCTCCTGGTGCGTCCGGCCCCGGGCTTCACCTGGTGAGAGAGTTCCTGGTACAGGTCGTGCACGTCCACGCCTTTCTCACCAGCTTCCTCCAAGCTCCTCCTGAGATCCCCACATGCTTTTATGTCCTGAGGAGTGTATCCTCGTTGCTCGATCAAACTCCTGTCACACTCCTCCACACTGTGTGCCAGCGAGGAGGAGGAGACGGTGGAGGTGAGGATGGAGGGAACCAGGGAGGGACCACACTTAAGTAAGTCCAGCGGAGGAGACTCTTTAAATGAGGAGAAAAGGAAACAGAATTCGTTTTTGCAGATTAAATTTAAATTAAATCTACAGAGTGTGTTGATACTTACCCTCCAGGCCGAATATGTGGTGAGCAGGTGTTTCACGCAGCTGCAACCTCATGATACACGACTCCACCACGATGTTATCATTGGTGTTGAGGTTACGCACTTTGACTGACAAAAAGAAAAGGTAGTTTTACTCATCTGAACAGGACTAACACAAACGGTAGATGGTAATCCAAAGCAAATAAATTCACAATGATGTAAACATGAAAAAAAACTAAATCAGCTTGATAAATAACTTAATTTCCTCTTGCTGCTACGTACAAGGAGCACAAATCTAGTTTTTATTATTTATGCAAAAACATGCATCTATCTGAATTAAAAGTAAAAAGTCCAGTCTCTACCTATGCCCGGGCAGCAGAACCCTCGCATCATCAGGTACTTGGTGTGTGACGCCTGATGTGCCTTCACCTCCAGCTTCTTTCTCCCCTCGCACTCCTCACCCTCATCATCATCATTGTCGTCCTCTTCCTCCAAAGCCGCCATGCTGCGAAAACAATTCACCTCACGTTAGTATTTAAGAGAAATAGGAATGGATTGTGGCTACAGCTAATAATTGTGATTAGATTTAAGTTTGACTATTATTTTCTTAATTCATCTATTAAAGAATTTAGAGAAAACATGTTCACAGTCACAGAAAACCTGCAACTGGATTTCTTCCATTTTTCTAAACAAATGACTCAATCACTCAACTGACTGATAATAGCTCCAGATCTATTGTACAGTATATATAATAATGTATACTGGCATATACAGTGATGTGTGAGGAAGGTCAAACATCCCTCAACACCATCTCACCTCTTGACGACTTCTTTGTCCACCAGGGTGCTGTCCACCACCACCATCTGTCTCGGTATGGACATGAACACGTTCAGCAGACCCAGGGATATGAGGCTGAGGGACACCACACAGGCTCCACCCGGGGAGTCCAGAGAGAACGGCAGCATGTCCGACACGTCTGGAGGATCCGCTGGAACTCCAGGAGCTGCTTCCGAGGCTGAGGCCTCTTCTGACGGCTTCTCTTCAGGCAGCTGATCGTCTGTCTGCTCTCTGCTGGACGGAGCTTCACCAGAACCAGCTGTAAGGTTCTCCACTGGGTTTTTCTCCTCCTCTGTTTCGTCCACCTCCATCAACTTCTCTTCTCCTTCCTCTTGCTTCGGTTCCTTCTCGCCTTCTTTTGTCGACTCAGCGTTTGGCTGCTCCTCTGGTTCACTCACTGTCGTGCTCTCAGCGTTTACTTCACTTTGTTTCTCTTTTCTTTTGGACAGTTTCTGTTGCTCCAACACTTGCTCACCGTTCTCCAGCCGGTTCACAGGTTCGTGGTAAAACAAGGTGACGGGCCTGTCGTCTCTAGTGCCGTTGTTTATCAGACTTCTTATGAAGCGGAAGGAGTCGGTGCACAGAGAGTAAGGTAGACGCCACGTAAAACATCTGTATGGGAAAGAGGCCGCGTGTTAGATGTTAAATTCCCTAATAATAAATAACAGAGCAGCAAACCACAGCAGTAGACGTTATCTGAGTATTGACAGTATCTCTGCTCAGATGGTGGTGTACCTGTAGTAGGTCTGGGACAGCTGGTAGGACATGGGCAGGATGGGCAGCGCTCGGTTCTTCTTCGGCCCAAACGGCTGATTGACACGACGCCGGTTGACCAGCCCGCTCTTCCTGCACTGAACGAACACTTGGCACAGCAGCTCCTGGTTGTACTTACTGTACATGTGGAAGGTCTGAGGGGGGGGCAGGAGAGACAGAAGTCTTTGTTGGTTTCGTGTTTGCGAGTGAGGAGATGAGACTTATGGTTTATTTCTATTTCCTGGTGTTTCTACAGTAAACTTCTGCCTTAGACTTTATTGAAATGAGCCTTGAACTGAGCCTGTGAGAGGTGGAGTCACATTGAACATTACCTGAAAGGATCTGGACGACTTCATCTGACCGTTGGACATGGCCAGGGTGCTCTGGATCAGGTTGTGCAACACGATGGTGTGAATGTCATCTATGCTGCAATGGACACACACAAACACACAATTAACTTCCACCATAAAAAAAACCCATTTAACGCAATGGAAGAAAAAAAACATGAATCATTACCATTTGAGAGTATCTTTGCCCAACACTGTCTTTGCACAGTCTATGGCGGAAACATTGAACCTGTAACACACACACACATACAGAACAGAATTATGTCCCACACTGCACTCAGCTACTGGTCTTGAACCAGCACAGCACAACTCCTCCTCCTCCTCCTCCTCCTCCTCCTCCTCCTCCTCTTCTTCTTCTTACCGTGAGAAGAGCTCCTGCTTGGTGTCCGGTGTGATGATGTCACGCGGGTTCATGAAGGAGCTGAACTTCTGCCGGAGGAGCCTGGTGTACTCCAAGAAAGCTGCAGTACAATCCTAAAACAACACAGGAAGAAATATTCCACTGTGAATTCAGAAAGTCCACCTCATGGACACATCTGTATCTGTGTTTGTTTGTCAATATGATAATTCATTTAGTAAAATACGAAGCCTCAATTACATTTCTTTGTTTTAAAAGTTTGATAACAACTTCTTACCAAATTCTTTTAATACATATATGAGCCAATTTATCTATGTTAACTACAAAATACAAACTCACCTCTAGTTTATTAGGATCAGCAGGTTTCTTCTCCTCCAGCTGCTTCATCAGAGCTTTGTCCTGGTAGATCTCAGCCAGACAGATCCTGCAACGCACGGTTTGTGTGAGTGGAACCTCTCGACTGTGAGTGTGTTTTTTTTTAATTGTGTCATGTGTAATCTGTGCCAACCTGTAGTTCAGGAGCGTCTGAGGATTCTTGAGGATGTATCGCGTTCGGCGCCCGACAGCGACGGAGGTTTTATCCATCGAAATCTCAAACTCTGAGTGAAGCAGGTCTCTGACTCCACAGTACGGGACAAATGGCCTCTTCAACTGCAACACATCCACAATTTAATGTATGCTTCCTTGAATAAAGGGTAAATGCATGATTGTCTATGGGCTTCCTTTAAAGTCAAGTTAAGCAGTTAAACAACAGAATACATGTGAATATGAAAAATAAGAGAAGAGCAATTTCTTGCCAAGTGTCATGGGAAAAAAATACAAAATGGTTGGACGGACACAAAGATGGACAAATGCACAGAGGGATGGAAATGCTGATCATTAGATTTTACTGAGATTTTAAAAAAAACACAATAAACCATATGAAGTAAAATCACATTAATTCAAGGATCCATTTAAAATTGACTCATCTGTGTTTTGGGCGACACCACTTCGTTCGTGTGTGTGAGTGTGAGTGTGAGTGTGAGTGTGTGTGTGTGTACCTTGCTGTTGAGCAGGTGTGAGGCCACACTGCAGAGCATCATCAGAGAGTCTTCCTGTACAGACCAGTAGACTCGTTGCCTTGTCATCATTTTCAAAGCCTGGTGGTCGGCCTCGTCGTGGGCGGGGGTGCGTTTCTTTGGCTCTGTATGAAAAAGAAAAAGAAAAAGAAAAAGAAAAATAAACCACAATCTGTCAGCTTCCCATCTTCTTATCCACCTGGAACATGCTTGTATTTGTGTGTTTAGCCGTTCTGCACCTTTCCTCTTCTTGCGCGGGACCTTGACGACCTCCTTTTTGCTTCTCTTCCTCTTCTGTCTCTTTCCCCCGACCACCTGCTGGTTTCTGGTCACAGGTTCGATTCCCATCTGGTTAGAGAGACACAAGAGCAAGAAACATCGTGTGAAGCCCTGAAACTTTGTTAAATGTTCAACGAGCTGCATTTATATACCTGCTTCACTTAAAAACTCGAGGTGCTTTACAATGCAAGTCACATTCTCTCATTCATGCACACATAGAATACAGCGCTTCTATATGCTACACTTTTCTAAAACACATCATTCACACATCATGTCTTTACTAGATGTAAAGACAATACAAAATATACCTCAACAGTTTCTGCCACCAGTGGAACCTTGGTCGTCAAATAACGAAGTTTCGTTGATCCTCCTGTTAAACACAGATGCATAGAAACTATGTTACTGATGAGTAGATACATATTATTATATTCACATACATTCATCTGTGTTATAAGGATTGTAAACAGTCAGTTTACTTAAAACCAACTCACCAGCTTTGAAAGCAAACCTGAGAGCATTTTTACTCAGCAGGCTCTTCAGTCGGATTTTGCTCTCCCTCGCTTCGAAAATAGCCGGGTTCTGAAAAAAATAAAATAACAAATAAACAAAGATGCAGGAGCTCAACATACCGACAGTTAACATTCGGCTCTTGTTGAGATGACGTACCGCTTTGACCGCGAGGAGGTGATTGGTCCACAGCCAGTTGCGTTTAAGATGAGCAAAGAATTCAGAATCCAGACCTGCGGCTCCTTTACCGTCTCCTGGTATCGAGCCGTCATCACAGACCTCAAGGCTGCCCCTGTGTGTGTGTGTGTGTGTGTGTGTGTGTGTGTGTGTGTGTGTGTGTGTGTGTGTGTGTGTGTGTGTGTGTGTGTGTGTGTGTGTGTGTGTGTGTGTGACGGCCAGGACACATGAGGTAAACACATTTTTCAAAGTAACACACTTACAAACCCAAACCTTTTCACTTTCTTTACATCCGATTCTATTTAACTGTATTCTTTATTCCTTGGGAGAAGAACTGGTCATTTATACTAGAGCTGAAATGATAAGCTGATTTAATAATTAGCAAGTCGGACACTGAATTAATCCTTTAACTTGAACAAATACTTATTATTTTACACTGAAACTTTTAGAAGATATGCTCTTACTTCAGAAGGTGTGCGATTCCAACGAACACTGAGCGCTCTCTCACAAAGGACGGAGCAGAGTCGTCCTCTGTGACACTTTTCCTACTGCGGACCACACCTAGAATTAATTCAGAGACAAACAGGTCATCAGAACAAGAAATTGTATTTTTCCATCCAATCACCAGTGCTGGGATTGATTCTGGTTTTATATAATCACATGTTTGTGTGTGTGATCATGTACCCAGCGGTGTATTGAGGCAGACACACATCAGGTCAAACCAGTAGTTTTCCACGTCCTCAAAGGTGTTGAACGTGTACTTGCGGTTCTCAAAGGGTTTGTCAGGTGACTCCGTGATGAGCCAGTAGTGAGGCTCGGCGCTGGTGGTGTCCACGATGGTGGTGTTTCGTTTCAGGTACAAAAACACCTGAATCAGTGAAGGCGTGAAGACAAGAGGACACGAAAAGAAAAGTTAATCAAGTTTGATTTCATTTGGCGAAAACAAACAACTTGTGTGTTCCTTGTTGTGACATTCATGCTTTATTTAAAACACATAATATGAATATTTTTTAACTAAATGGACAAATATAGATATCTCCAGTTTGTTTTGTAGAAGACACTTCATTTTGAAAATTATTATATCAATTCCTGTAATCTTCATACTCTCACGTAATTTTTCTTACATCATGTTATTTCAGTTTTTTTTACAGCAAAGCAAAGGTACCGAGGGAAGTTCCAGACATTTCTCATGTTTTCCCAGAAATAGATTTATATATTATATTATTATTTTATAAAATAGCTTGTACATAGATCTGTTGAAATGTATCTGAAACTTTAATCTTCATTTGCTGAACAACTTCTATGATAAAGGGGCAAAAACAATGTGTAAAAATGTTACACATTGATATTTGTCTATTTGATGTCAAACCTTATTTAACAGCCAAATGCATTTCTGTGTTTAATGAGAGGATCATAGAGTCAGGTGATTATTCCTGTTTGTGTTTTCATCTGCCATACGTGATTTCCTGTGGTTACGTTGTACCTGGTCTTTCTCCATGAACTTCTCAACAGGACCCAGCTGCAGCAGTCCCATGTAGACCAGTTTCTGCAGGTTCTCGTGGAATGAGAACAGGTATTTCCTGTTGTAAAGAAACCACAAACACTCAGTTTTAGAATTGAAGTTGTGATGTGTTCTAGAGAGAGAAAAGCAGAAGGAAAGTCACCGTCTGTAGAGCAGCTGTCTTCTCATTTTGGCCGGCAAGTCTCGAATTAGAAAGTGTTGCTTCACAGGGTCGTTGAGATATTCCTCCAGTCCGTCCACCTTGGGACACAAATCAGCAAACGTGTTTTTATGTTCTGCATTTGAAGTTGTGCTAAAAAGACTGTATCCATTCAGGTGTCCATTTATCATGTCCACATACCAAAAACTACATCCTCCCTCCCTCCCTAAAATCAATGCTATCAAGCTTTATGTTCAGTTTAACATTATTTTCATTACTTACAGTCACAAGGACAGAAATAATGAAGTGTGCTCACGTTATAGTTGATCTGGATGACCTGAATGAAGACGGAGAGAGGCAGACAGAGGAGCAGGTCGCCCACGACCGCCCAGCCAGTGCTGAGCTCTTTGTGCACACGCGCAGGAGGAATGAACCTCTTCCACGTGTCTTCATCAGCATACACTATCGGAGACGGACGGAAATCCAGGTGTTTTGATTTTGACAAAGAAGTTATCTTAATAACAGCAAAGAGCTAATTTGAAAACCCAGATTCGGAAACCCACCTTTCATGTCAGACTGAGAGTCCCCGGGTTTTGATTCACTCTTCTGCTCCTCTTCTTCATCACCTGACGTCAAGTCTAATTTGGACACGGCAGAATCTGCGGTGTCGGACGACTGCGTGGTGTCGTCTACGTTTGTGCTGTTGTGTGTGTCTCCCTGTTTGTCAGGGTTGTCCGCATCTTTGGCTTCAGCATCAGAGATGTGCACGATGGTTGATGTTTCACCGGTGGGTTGGGAGTCAGCAGGGTTGTGTTTGAGCGGGTGGCCGTAGATCAAGTACCAGAGGAAGTTGTGGACAATACGCAGGCGATGCATCTTAGGCTGGAAGCCGAAGCTCTTACCCAGACCTCGGACTATATAAACAGGGACAGAGGACAAGCACAAAACAATGAGCAGGGGACAAATAGTTAGAAGAAAGAAAAATCCAATTCAGCCAATTAAGTTGTAACACTCCAAAAGCCTCTCTTTGAATCTGGACAATTGAAAAAATAAACAGACTACAACACAATCAACTCCTGCTGCCTTGTATTCGGACAATACAAAAGAACACAACCTGTCGTGGGCTTGAAGTTCTTTTCCTCTTTCTTCTCTTTTGCTCTGTCCTTTTGTCCTTTGGAAGGACTTCCTGCCGAATCCGACTGGTTCTCCTGTTCTCCGGGTTTCCCATCCATCTGACTGAGAGACAGCAGAGGAAGACAACACACAGTTGAACAGAGACTGAATCAATAAACAAGATAAAAAAAAAAAAGACATGTCCCTGTTCCAGACTACGGACTCATTCTAAGTCAGGGTTGAGAACGCAGGACATTTAAACAGAAGAAAATGACAAAGTGAGGTGCAGTTCACTTGTACTCAGAGATTCTGTATTTCTCACACACTGGCTCTCATGGTATTCAGCGTTTGCTCACCGCATGTTTGAGTAACAGCTGGAGATCTTGAAGCGGACCTGGTCGAGGACTCTTTGCACCACGTCATCATTGGGCAGGATGGACGGATGGGCGACCATCTGAACCTGCACACAGAACCACGTCAGACAGAGGGAGAGAGGAGACAAGCACCAGGGATAGAAGTTAACCTTAAAGCGGATTGCAATTAAAGAGAGATGTGAAATGGGGTGTGCTCGGACCTGCTTGGTGATGCCGTCCTGGATGACAGTGGTCGTGTACAACTTGAGCAGGCCTTCCCTCGACAGAGTTTGAACGAGACGTAAGATGGTCTTCTTGCAGCACTTGGAGCTGACTCCTTCCTGCTTCTCCTCGTCGTGGATGATCTTCTGTAGTCTGGGGGGGGGGGAGAAAAGGAAGCGCGTTGACATTTCTGTCTCCACTTTGACTCTGTGATAAAACGATGTGAAGTGAAGGAACATTAAAGACAAACTTACGGGTAAAGCCCCTCTGTGATTTTGAGGCTGCGGACCGCCTCCACGATCAGGTTCTTCCTCCTCAGCAGCCGATACGTCTCGTGAGACTTCTTCTCAGATTTGGATTTTTGATTTCGTCTGGGGGTCTGAAGGAAGGAGATGGATCGAGCCGTTACCTTCATCTACCCATCACAAAACACTTGAGCTCCAACAATTTAAATAAAAACAATTTAGCAAAGCATTTATTTTTTAAATGAAAATGGGACTGTATCATTTGGAAACAAACTGCCCCCGTTCACAGAATGAGAAGTAACATGATTATTGGAACCGGAACAGGTAATTGTTACAGAACGTTAGCATGAATTAGTTGAACCACGTTTTAAGAACAGGGCTCTGATCTAGCAGAAACAATACACACACACCCACCAGTGGAACCATTGAACTGACCTCCTGTGGACAAACGTCTTTATAAACCACAATGTTGTTGTCTTCTGGTTTGTTTGATGAAGCCTCAGGCTGAGCCACGGGGGGGACAAACGTTGTGTTGGACTGGTCTTCCTCCTCCGTTGCAGCTTGTTCTGATGAAAAAGACCATGTGAAATGTTTTAAGATCTAGAATGTAACAATTGAACATATAAAAGACTTAGTACCTAATATTTTAACATATTTGTGACTTTTTATGAGCGAAAATTCAGACGATTGAATTTTTGGAAAACAAGTTCTCTGCATCAACTTGACAGCTTTTGTGTGTACAGATGCTTTCTGCTGCCCCCTAGTGGACAAAAATATTTGTATTTACTTGCATCCACTGTTTGGTTCAATTGAGACTTTTCCACCAAAGATCGGCCGTTGCTAAAGTGCAGGTGAAGTGTAACTGTTGAGAAATACCTGTCATGAGAAGGTCAGGTGTTGTACTGGTCTGGGACTCGCTGCATGTCGGGGTTTCACCTGATTGATGACAGAACATAAAGAGCTTTATTTCACCAACTCTTTGATTTATATATTTCACAGGCAGGATGTGGATTTTGTTGTTTTTAAATCATATCTTTTCTGAAAAAGTGCAAATATTGCACGAGAACTCACATTCAGCTGGTGTCGGTTGTATTAGGGGGACGTCAGGTTGTGTCTGCTTCTCTTTCCCCCTGCCTTTCTTCGCTCTCGACTTTCTTCCTGCTTTTGATTTTCCTCTTGCTTTACCTCCGCCTCCATTCATCCCTTCACCGCCCACTTCTACTTCTCCATCACCACATGTCTGTCCAGGCTCTTCGGCGTCTTCCTCTCCTCCTCCACCTGCTTTCTGATTCTTCTTACTTTTGGTGTTTCCTTTCCCTGTCGACCTCGGGGGCGGTGGTGCTTTAGAGGCGACAGGGGCTACAGGTTCTGATGTCTGTGGTGCGGTCTGTGGTGCGGTCTGTGGTGCGGAGGAGAAGAGGAGACCCTGTCGTTCCTGCTCCTTCGCAAAAAGCTGGAGCTGATCACTCCCACACCTGTCGAGAGAAGTGACCAGAGAAATATTATTAATACCATCCCACTTGATATGATGTGGTGTTGAAATACGAATTTGGAAACCTCTGCTAATTTAGAGATACACACTTATGGCCGATATATTTAGTGATCCTCTGCCGACCCTCGTCCTCCATGAATCCCTGCAGAATGAAAGAAATCGCACAGATATAAAATTATAACATCTTTCCATTTTTATATGTAACAAAAAGCCTTTAATTAGCAGTTTTTGAGTTTGAATGCATTTATTCCGAGGATACCTTAAGTACACCATCCCTCTCCAGTCTTCGGCAGATCATACGGGATTCCAGTTTACCAACGTGCAGTCTGTGCCCGATACCAGTCTTGGGGATTCCCTTTGTGCCGGAGGATAAAACTGAATAACAACAAAAACCAAGAGGCAAGAGTTAATCATCAACTTTAGATGCGTTTTAAATAGGTCTGTGGGCTTGTTTAAATCTGGATATTCTCAAAAGTTTCCTTTCATTTAAAAATTAGGATGATAACAAGATTATTGACTCTATGTTAATATGTTTTTATATGAATAATAATGGGAGGACCCCCCCCCCCCCCTTCTAATTGTCTGGATGTTTTCATACAGCACAAATGACAGAGACGCAGAGAGGAGCAGTAAATGACTGACTGAGCCGGTAAAACTGTAGAAAATAGACTTTCACATTCCAAACATGGATGAAAAGACTCAAAATGACTAAACGCAGACTTGTGGAGCTGTTCATGGCTCCTTGGTTCTCTGCCCCAGGCTGTCGGGGGGGCTGTGGCCGGGCTCTGCACCAACTTGAAGCCCTTTAAATTCACTCCACTTTAGTTGCCAGACTCTGCAGTATGTTGAATGAAGGGATATATGAAACACACCGATGTGATAGGCCTGTGACAGGACGTCCTTCTCCATGAGTCGCCCACAAGCAGGGTAAGCTCTCCTTCTAGTTCCGCTGTCATCTTCCTCATCCTCGTCGTCGTCATCGTCATCATCAGGGACGCCCTTCTGGGAATATGGCTTCAACAGTTTCAAGCATCGCACGAGCACTTTAGTCCCTGGGAAACAAAGTGTAAAATAAAAAAATAAAAAACTCAAACTTGTGTGATGCAGATGGAAAAAACATATAATACTGCAGAATAAAAACAATGTCAAGTCAACTTTCCTATTCTTTAAACCACAAAGATTTATCTGGTAGCCCACATTTTGAAAATATATTGTTGAAAGAGGTTTGTTTATGATAACTTAATACACTGTTGCTTCTGTGTCACGTCACCTTTTTTGGTGGTGCAGTGTTTGGCGGTGGGATCCAGTTCTTCCAGAGGAAACTGACATAACTCCACCAGCTTTGCAGCTCGCATGTAGTGGAACACGCGCTTAAATGTACAGTCCGCCACATCCTACAAGAGAACACAAAATGATTACCACAATCACACAGAGGAGCACACACACACACTCACAGACACTCAACAGGGAGATACTTACAAGTTGTTGTTTGATCGCCATCATAGTGGAGAACTGCCCAGGGAGCTGCTCCAGGAGGTCGGACACCTGCTCCATCAGTATGTCGTACTTAGTCCTCCTGAAGGAGCAGAAAGGGTCAAGAGGAATTTCTTGAAAAGCACTGACATAGAAGTGTGACGGTAAATTCATCAATTGGTCAGTCCCTTTGATGATCAAAGCTGCTACGAACCTGTTTACGTGGAAGCGTTTGAGCAGCAGCAGAATGGAGTGTTGCTGCTGCTGTCCCGATTTGGCCCGTGTGACGTGCGACTGCATGGTGATGAATCCATTTTTGATGAGCGACTTCCTCATGTAGTGCAGCTTTCGAGCATCTGTCCTATTGAGAAACACAACAAACGTTCTGTCAGGCAGGGATCAACTAAACATTGATGTGTAACGGCCGTGAGCGGATTGAGACGTGCGTGTGATCTCGTACTTGAAGGAGCATCTGTGCAGCTCGCTCTGCAGCTCCCCCTGCCAGCGGGCTCGCCCCACTTTCTCCAACAAGCAGTAGGAGTCGTCGTTTAGTTTCACATCCGGGTCGTTCTCACTGCCGATCAGAGACCGGAACCGCACACTCTGAGATGCCACCACAACAAGCTTACGGCCATATCTGAGGAGGGGAAGAGGAAACATTAGACGAACGTACAGTTGCTCTAAACTTAGTGTACATTCTCATTTTCACGTGAAACCTTTCAGAGATCACTTTGGTTCCTCTTCTTACACATGATTAAAACTTCTCTGGTCTTAGTATATTGTTTTTTTAGTTTCTTTTGAGAGAACTACCAACCTTTCCAAAGCCTCCTCCAGACTGACCAGCGGCGTGAGGGCCTCGTGGCGCACATGCTTGGTGATGTCGCTCCTCTCTCTGAAGACAGTACACGAGCCCTGTATCCCGTCCTTATTCTCTAGGAGTATATAGACGGGGTAGACCTCTTTGTCTTTCTCCGAAAAAATCTTCGCTTTTCCAATTCCCGTCTCCGGGTCGATGTCTTTAAACCTGGAAACACACAGGAGGCAGGAAGTCCACGATATGACAATCAAAGAACAAAGAAGTACATTAAAAGTGAATATACTGAAAAGGAAAATGATTAAATGTCTCTTTTAACCATTTATTTAACCTATAATGATAAAAATGTCTTTATCCACTTCAAAGATCGAGGAGAGAACAGTGTGTTATGGTGAACAGGATGTAAAACTCTTTATAAAGAATACCTATCTAGAAATGAAACTATCTCTCATAGGTCAGTCCTGCAGTTAATCCTCCTTTATGCACATTTCACAGTTTAGTTTTTTGTGTTGATTTATGTTGAGATCATTTTTGAAGAATCATGATGTTGACATTTGTTCCTATTACTTTGTCGTCTATACATTCAAATCAATGAGGGTTAAACTCAACTGCAGGTGCATCTCTTTGAATAACACAACACAGTTCAGCAGGAACACAAACAGCAGCTTTTTAAAACAGCACCTGGGAGATAAAATAGTCCAACTATATGTAGTCTTATTGCATAATTGCACATTGTATTTATGATCAGTATTGTGTTGTTTATCATGTGTGCAAACCCACAACACACTATTTCCCACTTGCACATTGTTTCTTCTGACGCTGTGTTGGATGCATAACTTGTTTATGTTTCATTTAATATCTGAAAGTCTGTTATTCTTTTACTCTAATCGTGTTGTTATCTCCGGTCCTGTGTAACGTGACGATCTGGGATCAGTAAAGAAAAGTCCTGTGACCATTTCTCTTTCGAGTTTAGTCCGGATTGTATTGGATAGCTTGCGAATGGCTGCACTTGCTTTCTTTTAAAGTGTGACCTGAAACTTTTGCTCGTGGCTCCCGGACGGAGCTCACCTGTCAAACAGCTCCACGTCGTGTCTCTCCTGCGGGAGCTGGTAGAACCTCAGGTCGGTGTTGCTGACCAGGAACCTCCAGATCAGCTCCTTGGTGCAGCCGTCGAGCTTCAGGGGGAACTTGGGCTGTCTGTCCTCCAGCCGGATCCACAAGGTGGGGACAGTGATCCCGTCCAGTCCCTCCAGAGCCACCTCGTCCGCGACTGCACTCCACGGGTCCATGTCCCGGGTCTTGAACGCTGTGGTGTCAGCTAGCTAGCATGCTAACTCTGTGATGCTAGACAGCTAGCCGGTTAGCGGCTCGCGCTCACAGATCCGCGTGTTTGTTTAAGAATAAAAGACGAGCTGCGTCGCTTTCCAGTCCGCGTGCGCAAAAAAAAATCAAAACAACAAAAGTAGGAATAAGATTAAAAAAAAAAGTTGGCAACGAAATATTACGTCCAACTCGTTTTTTCCTGCCGGGTCGGCGTTTGCGTACGTGATGACGTCACAGCTTTTGCCTCTGCGTCGGAGGGAGAAACATCCGCGAGGAGGCGTTCACGTGCAGCTCGTGAAACATCCTCGTGTCTTATTATTTCTTTGTTTGAGACAAAATGTTTCATTTTAGTCTCACAGATATAAAATATAAAGTACTACAGTTAAATGTGCATATAGTCTATGCAGGGGAGGAGGCCCAACGTAATCCACGTCTGGATTTAACCCTAATCTATATGATTAATTCAATCTAATTAATTTGCAGCAGTGATGTACAGAGTCAGTTATGCAGACTGTAAATATATAACAAAATAAAGACAAAATGTACATTTTCAGGAGTGATATAAGCCAGTACTTTTCCTCCACCTACCATCCATCCTGTGGCCGTGGTCTGGAAGAGAGACCCTCGCTGTTTACTGAAATCCACTTCCCCCTAGTCACTTCATAGGGACTTTTTTGTTGACGACGATATAGTTATTATGGTCTGGTGTGTATTTGTGTATTTTTACAGTCTTGATGACCACTCAAGGCGCTTCACGGTTCACATTCAACCATTCACACACACACATTCATACAGTGCATCTATTGTTCACCATCCTTTTACAATCATATACACAACTCTTACTTTATAAGTTTTGGACACTGCACGTTGGATGTTACACTGATGTCATTGTTGTTTTCTTTCTTGTTTTTACTTGTTGTCTCGTCATGCTCTATGTGCCTTAAAATCACCCTCCGGGGACAAATAAAGTTGTTTTGAATATGAAGTAGCAATTTTTCTAGTTTGGAATGCAGATTGGGAGACTAGGATCAATACTCCTTTCAACACATGCATACATTTATGTGCATGGCTCAATTAACTCATCTTACAAATTAAACCTTTGAGTACTTATCAAACACAAGGTAAAAATCTATGAGAAATATATATTAATGTTCAAAAAGAAGGAATGTAGGAAAATAAACAGACATTGGGGATACTGAAATCACAAGCAGAAAAATAAATGCAAATGTTTATTCAACATCTTTATTATGAAGTACCTTTTTAAAAGAAATGTACAAGTGGAACCAGCACAGTGACATCTTGGTGTTTACCTTTGAAAAACAGAAACACCATGGACAAACACCATGTGGTGCAGGTCTGAAGAAACATATGAAATGATAATGTACATATTTACAGCAGAGAGTCTATCAGAACAGAAGTGAGCAAGCATGACTGCAGCTAACAACAAAAAAAGAAAAAGATAACGGGACTGACTGAAGATAAGAACTTACATTAAAAGCAAGGATTGGTTCAATAAACATCATTTCGAAAGATATCATGATAAAGGCACTGTGTTTCACACAAATCGACGACACAACAGACGCTGTTTTGTTTGCTTTGTCCGTCAAATCATAATCACAAGAAACAACTCTGAACAAATGTTGTCACTTCATTAACTGTCCCTGGGTGTTTGTTCTAACACAACAGATAAAATGTGTCAGAGGGGTCGTAGCAGTTTGCACATAAACATTAGAACAAAACAGATAATCCAACTCATCAGGAAAACATTCCTTATAAAGAACATGCTCGGTGATTATTAAAATTACATAATTTTTTTTTAATAAACAAATACATAATCTAAATTTAAAATTTCATATTGAAGGCAAAATGTGTCGAAGTGAGGACAAGAACGTTTTACAATCCTATGTTTCCCTTACTGGGCAGAACCCCAGGACAAATTGTATTTGACATTCCTGCAAGACTTTCTGTAGGAACCCCCCCCCCCCATGTTTGATGAACACATTCAGTTATCTACCAGCATAGATGATCAATACTGAAGGGCAACTCCGGCAAGAGGATATTGCAAATAAGGGATGTTTTGTTTTCATATGAACAGGTTAAAGTCGGTAAAAAGTCAGATTACATTCAGTTTACGTAGCTGGTGAATTACGCACTCTGAGGCCCAACTGCTGTTGGGAAGAATTACTTTATTATTTCCTTGAAATTTGCTTTTGTACTTTCTTAATGAGAGTAAAATAAGAAAATTCTACATCAATCTAATGTCTGTACATAGAATATGAATATGCAGCAATAGCCAGTTAGCTTAGCATAAAGACTGGAAACGGGGGGAAACACCAGGACCTACCAGCACCTTTAAAGCTCACCAATTATCACGATATATCCAGTTTGCTTTAGGGCTGAATTTATATAAATAATTTAAAGGAAAGATGTCCAACACTCTCTAGCTACAGTTACTTAATTATGAGATGTTACTGCTTCTTTTTCTCTTAAGTGATATAAAATTAAATATCTTTACATTTTGATCTGCTGGTCAAACAGGCTTTAGGGAAGTGTGAGTGGTGACATTATATAGACCAATTGATTAATAAAAAAAATATAAATAAGAATAAATCAATAATCAATATCTGAGAGCCCTCGTTTGTGTAACACATACAAAAGCTATTCAACTCCGTGCCGTAGGCTTCACCGCTGCGATACAGACGTCAACGCAGAGTCAATTTTCTCACCTAACTCTCAACACAAAAGCAAATAAGCACATTTCCCAAATTGTCTAATCTTTTAAGATAAGCTTCAGATTTCAAACTCAAAGTTAACCTGCAATAATTGACGTTTGGGAATTTGCAAAAGAGGGAGAAGGGATTAAAAAAAATAAAAATATTTGAAACTCCTACACTTGGACTGCACGGACACACGCATGTAGGCATACGGGGACGTACGATATGCTCTTTGGCTAAGGTCAGACATACACGACCCACACGGGCTTTCCACACTCACCCACACGCTTCAGAAGAAGAGCTCTAGATAGTAATGGCACTGGCCAGGCAGGCAGGCAGGCACCTAGACTGAGTTACACACACACAGGCTCTCCATATAGCAGAGAAGATACACGATACATGAGGGGACAGTGGGACCTGTTTTAAAATGACAGATAATGTGGTCAAAGTTGTCAACTTGCAGTGTGCACAAGTCGATGGGTGTGGGATTTAAAAAAACAAAACAAAAAAAAGATCCTATGTTTAAAATCTTTCGCTCAGGAGAACAAAACTGCACACGCAAAGAGGTAAACTGTCCGGAACTGAGGTGTGGTTGAGAGGAAAGAAGGAACAAAATGGCTGCCCTGAAATGACTAATGAACTAGGTTTCAAAACATACACGATAATACAAAATTAAGTTGAGATATGACGAAATTAGGCTGCATTAGTAAGTAATAGTACCTGCCTTGTACATATACACAATTCAAATAAAATGAGAAACAAGTAGCTAGGATACTTGTCTTATCAAAAATATGTAGCTTTGGTAAACAAGTTATGTAGAGAACTGTTGTCTGAACATGTCTGATGTGAGAGATCACTACATGACATCTAGGAATCAAGGGTGAGAGAGTTTCTCTGTGTTTGAGGCTATGAAGTCAATGGGAGGAGTGACAGGCGCCCCCCCCCCCCCCCCGAAATCCTCTGTCCTCTCCCCATGTCACCAGCTGACGAGGAACAGAGACAGCAAAAGGCAGCGCGACTCCACAGAGGAACAAAACCGCTGTCTTGACTGTCCCGAGCACCGATTGAAGAGTTTCCGTGGTAATGTAGCAGCATCGTAATGGTCTGCGGAGGACAGACTCCCCCCCCCCAACCCCCAACCCCCCCGAGCAAAAGGTGGAGGACTACTTCAGCCTCTCTCCTTCCAGCAGTCCTCGCACCCTCTTCCATCCATCGCAGTGGAAGACTGGTCAGACATCAGATTTTAACAGCCCTCCTCCGATATCCACAGCGGAGACAGGACAGGTGAAATAATTTACGTTCCTTTTCCTCCGCTCCGGTTTCATCTGGCCTTGATGTGGGTTTGATCCAGGCGCTGTCGCAGAAATCCAGATATTCCATAAAAAATAACCACCTCCCTTAATACTTGAGTTTTTACCATGCAGCGCAGTCTCCCTCCTGTTCACACATCGCTCCGGCTCCATCTTTCCTACTTCCTTTCTTCCGTTTTCCAATTTCCCACCCGCGTGTTCCTCTCGTCCAATCTACTCGTTTCAAATGATTCAACTTGTCGCAATTCTGTTTTGTCTTCCTGTTCCCAGATTTCAGTCGACCTTCTCCACCTTCCCGATGATCTTCTCCTCGAAGATCGGCAGGATGGCGTCATCGTCGCGGACCTCCTCAAACACCACACCACAGTCGAACTCGTCGCTCACTTTCTTAAAGTAGAACCTGCAGATGAAAGAGAGACGGTCATTAATTATCTACTTAGTTTGCACACGCACGAGCAAACTATAAAACAGCTTCTAAATTCAATTGCTGCAATTAAATATGATCTTTTATCTATATTTATATGAGGGCTGTAATGATTCTGAAACCACACGTACACATAGTTTTCAGAAGATGCTCTTACCTGTAGTGGCCCTTTTTGGTAAGCAGCTCCTTGAACTGGCCTAGAGTCACCACACGGCCTTTGACTGATGTTCTGTATGGGATCGGCTCTCCACAGAAGTAGTAGGCGACCGTTATGTTCTCACACACCTGGCGCTTACCAGACTTGTGCCTGAAAGAAAACAACGTGTCAATACACTCAAATAAGACCACATACACAAACAGACACACACAGGCTAATGGCCACTGAGGTGAATTGGATTTTTCTTACCTCTGCTTGGCCTGCTGTAGTGCGTTCCTCCTCCTCTCCTCCTCCAGTCTCCTCCTAGCCTCCTCCAGCTGGGTGAGGGGGTTGGGAGCCGGGTTGGGGGGCATAGCTGGGTCCTGGATGAACGGGTGCGAGGGCTGGACCTGGGCGGACGATGGGCCGGGGATGGCGGTGGACACCGAAGAGGGGTTGTTTCTCAGCTGGGCAGAGACCCAGGGGTGGACCGCTCCGGGTCGCTCCACTGAAGTGGGACGCGGTGACTCGCTGCTGGGTCCCGTCCTCCTGGAGCTGCTGGTGCTGCCACTGGTAATGAGGATGAAGGTCAAAGGATTTAATTCAAAATATACAGAAGGCGTTAAGCCAGATATTTTCATCAAGAGTTGAGAGACCAAAACCGAGCAAAAAGAGAAGTTAATACTGGACCTCATCTTTATCAGATGGAAACAATTACCTCTCTAAATTAATAGTAAATTACTTTATTAATAACAAACTAAATTAGGCAGTAATGTTATTCAACTTGCCATTTAGTGCTTTATCAACTTTAAAGGTGATAATAAGTCAGTTTTGTAAATTTAACTAAATCATATATCAAACATCAGAGTTTACTGATCTGGTGAAGCCTTAATCCATATTTTATCAGTAAAATACGAAACATTAATTTAAAGAAATTCATCCACAAGTCATGATTAATAGCAGTAGCAGTGAAGGACTCACCCATGGGTGGTCTTCCTTTGTCGGTCTCCTTCCATCATCCACTGCAGGATCTTCTGGTTTCTCTCCAGATCCTCGTGCTGCACCTGTGTCTCCTGACCCCGCATACTCTCTTCGACTTTGCCCGATGTCTCTGAAGCCTTCTTACACCCTCGCCGTGACAGCGTGCTCCTGTTGCTGCTGCAGATCGAACCACGTAAAAACGCACACAGTCAGAAAAAAGCTGAGTAAAAGACAGTTTGCTGTAGATTTAAACTCAGCACATGCAGTCACAGCAGCTTACCCGTTACCCATCGTGTCGAGCGTGCTGGATCCGGCCCCGTCGGCGTAGTTCCGACTTCTCCCTGCATACTGACCGGCCGGGTCTCCGTTCCACGTGTTGGGCTGAGACCTTGAGCCCGTCTCCTCCTGCCCTCGGTGGTGGTACTGCGGCTTGTGGTGATGCACACCTGGCAGGGAGATCGGGGTGGGAACCATTAGTGAACATGCTGCTGCTGCACCTTCACTTGTAGCACACACTGGTGTCAGTTCTACTTGAAAAGCCAAACTTGAACAGCAGCTAAACATGAATACATAAACACACAGACAAACAAAGTCCTGCTGCTGTAAATAGATATTTCCTTTCTGTTTCAGTAACATTTGCCAAAAACAAACATGTGTTGTTGTGGGAAATTAACTTCTATATACTGTCAATACTGAAAATATCACAGAATATGTTGTGTTATAATCTGACACGAAAAGGAGTCAAGAAACAAAGTTGGTCATCTTTCCTTGAACCTCTATACTGAGAACAGTAATTTGTTAATATACAGTTAATAACAGATAATAACCCCCCCGCCCCCCCACACACTCTTACCTTTGACCCCGGCAACAGGAAGACTGTGAACTGGCCCTCGGTGTGGGGGGAAGTGGGGCGGTCCGGTGCCTCCATCAGGTGAGCGTGATGATTTGGGAGGAGAGTGTCGACCCCCCCCTCCTCCTAAGGTGCTGTTGGTTGCCCCCGGCGACTGGCAGCCCGGTGTTTTCATCACGCGCGACACATGATCGTCCAAGATGGACTCCGGGTCGTCGTCGTGGGAGTCCTCCATGGCCACCAGGCCGCCGTAAGTGGCGGCTGTTGCCGTGTGGGCAGTGGTCTCTGAGTAGCGGGCTCCGTAGAGCGGGGCGAACGACGAGGGGAGAGGGAGTGGCATGCTATGAGAGGACATGGAGGTTGTCACGGAGATGTCAGCATCGTCACCCTCTTCTTCCTGTTGGCAAAATGAGAGAAATCTTTCATTTTTAACTGGTTATTAACACAAAATGAGGCGGTAAAACCAGTTATAACCAACCATTGATGTGCCAACAGCTCCCTTAAATTCAATCAAGCTTCACCAAATTTCACACACTCTGTGTAGAAGACATTCCTGGATGCTCCCGAGAAAGGGCACGAGCCTCGGGACAGGTATCTGCCTCGAGCGCCCGTCTACTTTATTCAGATTTTATAATTAGGGCTGTACCTGGATTCAAATTCACTAAGCTCTTACACAACAGGGATTTGGATATAAACACGGAAATATATTCACACTAGCAGCAATGCAAATTTGCCACACCGCCCACACATGTTTTAATAAAATGTTTGGATATATTGCCAGCTTCATTCATGAGACAGAATGATGTTCAATATGAATTTTACTCATTTATGAGGAAACAACACTAACGCTGTGGGAGGAATTGCAGGTTATCTCACAATATCAAAATCCCATCGAATCGGGAGAAGCACCCACGCAGTCGCACACTCACCAGTCGTACTCTCTTCAGCCTCTCCTCGAGTCGCTCCTGAGCCTCTCTCTCTCGGAGAACCGTCTCCAGCCTGCTGATGAGCTGCGCTGCAAACCTCTCCGGCTCTACGTGGATGTCCTTTGGCATTCGGTACGTGCGCTGCATATGGACACGTGAACAAAAATTAGAAACCGTGAATTCCTATACAAATCAGCATCTAAGATTCCAATGCACGATAAGGAATTGTGAAGGAAAAGACATGAAAGAGATGTCCTTTATTCAAAAAATTAAAGTTACATGACAACCTCCCGTCATGCTAATGATTCTTTTCTGTTTCACTCACAGGTATATGAGGTAGGGGCACGCGTCCATTGGCTTTGGCACTTTCATGCATCTCTTTACGATGCTGCTTCCGATATCGGTATGGAGGAATATCATTTCTGCACACAGACAAAGAAGAACAACCATCAAACACAGACCTTAACAGCTCCTTTATTACCAGTGATTTCATTAAAAGGAGGAGTGAATGAATATGTGCAGGGAATCTGGGTACATCTGGGTGTACTCACACGCTGCTGTCGGGGAGCGACAGTGTGTCCGCGTCGCTCGACATGCTCTGCTGCTCACTGTCGTTGGCACTGGTGGCTGGAGCGCGAGCGTAGCCCATGTTCGCGTAGTATGGGTTCACCGGCTCCCTCCACGGTCTGAGGAGGTTTACAGAGCTCATAAGTAAAACGTTGGCACATGTACACACAGACTCACACAAACACAACGGTCTGCACAGTGAGAGACTCTTTACATGACATTTTACAATAAATGTATGACCAGAACGTGTCTTAGGAGATGATTGGCTGCTCAATTCCTAGTTTTGACTCACAAATAAAGGCCAAATGCTAAGTATTTGTCAGGCTGATTAGAAAGTATGCATGTATTCATGTATAGTCAAAAAGCCCAATAATTTAAAAGCAATGGATAATAATTTTTTAAGAATATTTGCACCAAAATTAATCAAATGGGTGAATTCCATTGGTCTGCACAAGATATGCTATTAAAAATTAAAGGAAAAATATTGGTTTCATCCCCACTGTTGGCTAAACGACCATGGAAAGGTTCCAATTAAAAAAAATATCAGTATCACACAATTTGATGCGTTATAAAGTGTTAGACATCATGCTTTTTTTAACCTTGACTGACAAACACACACACACACCTGCACTCCCTGCTGTCCTGCCCTCTCCTGCTGCTGGCCAAGACTCTCTGTGGGGTTGTCTGCATCAGCAGGCTCTGAGTCAGCCTCCCAGCCGGTGTGTCTTCACAATCCTCCTCGTCGTTCTCTTCGTCCTCTTCTCTCGCTCCTCCTCCCCCACACCTGAGACCATCAGAAGCATTATTAGCAATTAGTATATGAGTTATGAGAACGCGACAGCTCAGCGAGTCAAAAAAACTCTGTGCAAGTCTGTATATGACACAGGTGATGTGATAATAAGTCTCAGGATCGTCTCACCTCCACTCCTCATCCTCAGCCAGTGTGGGTAAGTACCCGGGCACAGTCTTGGCTGGCCCAGACGACGGGCTCTGGTCACTGGGGTTCGGTTTGGGGCTCTCTCCTCCCGTCCGCGTGTACTCCAGATACAGATCCGACTTGAGGAACAAAGGGTAGGTGTTCTCCTCCATCATGGCCTGGATCTCTGTCTGGGCCTGGAGCAAACAAACAGTGGTCACACATTTGGACTCACCGTTGGAACAAAGCTAAATGCTGCCTCAGTTCCAGAATCATTTCATATTATTTAACTTAATCTGGCTCTGGACTTGGTTTGAACACACAGCTTAGCTTTAATATGCAAGTGTAAACACAGACCACGGTTATCACAATAGCATTTGATTCTTACTTCAAGCCAACACAATGAACTATGGTAAAGAAGTACCCCACCTGGTTTAATACCCAGTAAACACGGAGTAAGAGAAGTGTGTTAAACCCACACTGGTGTTCAATCAGAAAGGGTGAACCTGCATTACTCAAGGTGGCTTCACAAACCTTGTCCTCTTTAAGTCTGAGGGCATGTTGGATTGGATCAGTCACTTGTAAATTGATGTTTTAAAAAGAGGTAAAGAAAAGTAATGTATTGTCATTTTAGAAACATGGCTAAAACTAAAAACTAGCAAACATTGGTTAGTTGAGGTTATTATGCAATCTAATGCCGAGTAGTAAAGTTGTTTATTGGTGAAGTTTAAGGCTCCACAGTTGGACACCCTTTGATCCCCCTAAAGGCAGTGTCATACTTCATGAGCCCGGGTTTATTGCATCAACATCAAAGCGGAGCAATGAAAACAAAGCATCAAAGCGCTCGGGGGCGAAAGCGATAACAGGTGGGTTGCGTGGTCAACATGAAACTAAAACAATAAAACACGAACCTGTGTCTTTTACAGCCAACAATGGAGGCTTGAATTGCATTTTGATTGTAGCCACCCCGGTTCAGTTGTAGTTCCTGGGGCATAGCTTCCACCCACTGAATGAATCTCTTCAGTGGAGCAGCACTGAGTTACCAGCAGGTCTGTCACAAGCCTCGGGGCAGCACTAAGTGTTGAACAGCCATTTATATTTGACTGCAAATATGATTAAGCCGCAACTCAGTGGTGTGATTAATGTTCCGTATAAATAATAAATACACAGTCATAATCGCTGTGCTACAAATTAAATTAACCTCGGAACGTTCTTCCAACAAATTTCCTCTACAAATTACAGCCTGTTCAGCGTCTGAATACACACGTTGAGATGGAAGCAGACGTGGACGTTAAGCTGCTCAATCGCAGACGTCAACACGAACCACTTCACTCTGAATCGTCTGACACGTAGCCGGGCCTGAACCGAACCATTTCTTTTAAGAACGCTGAACGATTAGATTACAGCCCATGAGAAATGTTCTGTGTAATCCAACATGCACTGCTCTTATCCCGAAACCTTTACAAACATGAAATCAGCGTCTTAAATACCTGTTCAAACATGGCCGGGTCTGGATGCGGCTTTCCCACGCAGTCTCTGATGAAGCTCTTGGTGGGTGCTTTGATCTGCCGGGAGACAATCCCACTTCCGTCCACAATGTACTTCCTGTAGATGGCCTTGGCCAGCTTTGCCCTCTTCTCCTGGCTGGTCTTCCTGAACCCCGAGCAGGCGAACCAGAAGTCCAGGAGGTCCGCACACCCTTCCTGGCACAGGAAGTTTCGGAACAGCTGGATGCCTTCCTGGTCGTCCAGGAGAGAGTGAAGCGACTCGGCCCACTTCAGGTAAGGTGGAGTGGGTGAAGCCGAGCCCTCAGGTTCATACCCCAGGTCCAGATCCGGGCGACGCGGAGTCGCTGACGACGAGGAGGGCGTGTAACTCGATGGATCCCCCATTTTAGATAACAAGGATGAGGGGGAATAACCGAGGGTTTGGGAAAGGGTGTTGGGACGAGTGTTGGTTGACTGGACCGGAGGGTCCACATCAGACCCCTCCTCGCCAGGAACAGGGGGTCTCGGCGCATCCTCGGTGAAGTGGGAAGGGCCGCGCAGAGAGGTTACGACCCCCCCACCACCCCTGTACCCAATCCCATGTAATTCTCTGACAACACTCATGTCTCTGGTTGCACAAGGCAGAGGTCAGATCTTCGCCTCTGGCAAAGATTCCGCTGGCAAACGATTCACCCTGTGACAGGAACAAGAGAAGTGGTTAGAGACACAGAGGAAATACACAATACTACTGAGATGATCACAACCCACACACTGTGTCAGATCACTAATGCAAACACACACACACACACACACACACACACACACACACACACACACACACATAAATGCATACATTTTATATCACTTAGCAAAACAATGGGACGATGAGCACAACAGACAGATGCAAACTAATCTGTTAATCTGACCACAAAACAGCCTATAATGCTAGTGCTAGCTTAGCATTTAAGCCCTGCAAATAAACACATTTCCATAACTTTATTCTGAGTTGCAAATACCAACTGAGACAAAAACAACAACAACAACAACTGTCGCCAAGCTCAAGTTCACCACTAAGTTTCTGTCGCCGGTGGAGCAGCTCCATTAGCACCCAGGGGTCAAAACAAAGCTCCCAGTTCCACCAGTTCACACACGAGCTGGTGAATAAAAGGCACCGAAGTGAAGAAGCTAAGACAGCTAGCTGGCCCGTGCAGCGGTGCCAGCGCCGGTGCCAGCGCTTTAACGTGAGAATCTCATTCATCTTGGCCTGCAAAGACGGTGGGGGGATGGGAACAGAAACAAACTCCACAACCACACAAGACGGGCCCTGCGTGCAAAACACTTCCCCGCAGCCGCACTTTGAACACGTCCCCCCGGGTGGAGCCGCCTCGGACCGAGGGGGGGCCGAGGCCGAACTTTGAGACCCGGCTCGCTCCGGCGAACCGGACGATTCGGCCCCCGAGCGAGGCGAGCGAGAGCCGGGGCACGTTTTCCACTGCGCTGCGGTGCCAGCTAGTTTTTTTGGGGGGGTTAGCCTGCTAGCTGGCTAGCTTAGCTCGGTGCGTTCACGTCCCGTGTTTTCTACCAAAAGTGTCCGACCTACCGTCTCTGAAAGCCCGGTCCCCGCGATCCGCTGCATCGGGGATCTTGGTGCGAACTGGGGGCTCCGGGGCGCAGCATATGGATGGATTTCCGATATTAAATATTAACGAAAAGAACCCGTCGTCTTGCCCTTAACTCCCCATGGTGGCTGCTTTCAATAATACGGAGCTGGAGAATACGTGCGTGCGCGCAAACGCCGTGTAGCCTGTAGCACGTTTGTAGATCTGCGGCTGATAGAAGAGGGACGCACTTTGGGCAGAGGTGGAGGAAGTGTTCTTACATTGTTGTTAGTATTATATTATTATTATGATGAGGAAGTTCAAACAGCAATGCAACGATGTACTAACACTGTTTGACATGCATTTAAATAAAAGTTCAATGTGGAACATTTAGATGAAATGGATCTTAGTGAAAATAATCCCACTGAAGTTTCACTAGTATGTTTCAATTAAATTGTACTAATTGTTGTTTTCTATATCCTAGAATGAGCCCTTTATATACTTTAAGTACTTTATATTACATCGGGATAGGGTCCTTTCTAAGGAGGCAGCCATGTTTAGCCCAGACTGGACAAACTTTTTCTGACAACTGAAGGCTGCCCCAGTTTCCCTTTCATGTTTCCTAGGTAGAGTGAGGTGAGGGGTATTCAGCTGCTACGTGACACTTCACCACTAGGTGTCACTAGATTCTACACACTGATCCTTTAATTAAAAGTAAAAGTAAATTATTATTTTGAGAAAGTGGTACTTTAAGCATGAAAGCAAAGTACACTTCTTTACAGGCGTATTATATTCTGGTACTTTTCATTAGGGCTTAATAAGCTTAACATTATATCCACAGTGTAATTAGAAAAACTGTGATAATAGCAATTCCAAGAGATGCAATAATTAACAAATTATCTTTATCATTTATAAATGTGCTGTTGTCCTCTCCTAAGAAGCATTTAAGTGTCTGTATTTAAGTTATCAATGTTACCATTTAGAGTTCACACTGCTAGAGGAGGTCGGACTATTTGTATTGTTTACTTCGATAATTTATAGAGTTACGAAGAAGTCTTTCTTAAATAAGAAGTACAGCCAATACTTTATGTATCACAAGCCAAATCCCACAGCCGACACACTGATGTCTGATAGTGTTTCATCATTGTATTGGATTATTATCACTGATCTGATGCATTATCGTATAGGTGGAGCTGATATGAACAACGTATACAGTAGGATTATCTATAATTTAAAGTATTTAATAAAGTATTTAAAACATTAATCTTGTGTTGTGTAGGTGAAATTATGATATAAAAGCAACCAGTAAGTTTATGTCAGACGATCGTCCTGGAGTAACACCTAGTTCATAGTGGAGCAAAATTAAACAGTAGCATAAAATTAACCTTCTTAAGTAAATCCTAAATGCTTTCTATATAATTGCAGCACTAAATTAATGTAATTCGTGACCTTCTACCATTGCTAATGCATTTAAAAGAAGTGGACATCAGACAGTTTAGGGATCATATCGGTTCTATCTGTCGCAGTTCTATAACATGCTAGCGAAAATACGCCCAACAGCACCTCTAGCGACGATAGTGGCGCATTACACAATGACAGATACAATTAATCGGAATGTCATTTTTAATCTAATAAGAGTAAATATTAGAGTTAAGACAAACTATCAGTTATATATATTCACATAACGATAAATGTAAAGACATGATGCATTTAAATTTAAATTCACATGAAGAATAAAAGAGACATGAGCAATTCCAGCTCACTTTGCTCAGAGCACGAGATCTGGTGAGAAATACTACAGCAAAACATAAATGAATAAAGAGTCGACTCACCTCGGATCTGTTACCCGGGAACTGGTGTTCAGAGACCGGAGCTCATGTTCACCGGAGCAGGGACCGACAGGACCGAGAGAGCCGAGGGAGAGCACCGCCACCGACACCTGAGCATCCCGCCTGTCACTCCCCTCCACCGGGCTGTCAGTCAGCAGGAGCACCGGGCGGCTGGGTGTGTGGGGGGGGGCTGAGAGAGAGAGAGAGAGAGAGAGAGAGAGAGAGAGAGAGAGAGATTAGACCTTTAATTTCTCTCAACACAACCAATAGAGACATTTTCACACATCACACGACATAATCACATAATCACACTTACATTATGTCTTCTCACATGTGGTGATTTAAATTTCACGTGAGGGACATCCAATAAAATTCACATATTGTGTAATGATCACATGAAATATTCTTCACATGCTTTCTTTTTGGTGAAATCTTCCAGTAACAGTGTGGTTGCTGTTCTGGAGTTGTTCCTTCATCATGGAGAATGTTCAGTTGTCAGGGAATGTCAGTACTTTACAGCTAACCTGCTAAATGCACCTCCTGGTGAGGCTGACATGTTGAGACTGGAAACCCTGAATCTCTCTCATTATTTATTAATAAACAATTAAAAATATTAATATATTTGTAACATAGCTATGATATAAGTAAGAATTAAAGTAAATCTACCTCATGTACATTTAGGGCTGCAGCTAACAAATGTATAATGGATTAATCTGCTGATTTCTTTTTTCGATTTATTGATGTGTTGCTTAAAAATTTGTTGTTAGGGTTAGCCCTAACCTTAACCCTAACGCTAACTTATAATGGCGAGGTTTCAAATTTATCTAATTCTCAGTACAAATACTCAATGGAAAAGAGGGAATATCAAAATAGTCTCTTGTTCAATTCCAATGACTTCACACTGTTCAGTGCAGATAATGATCTCATGAAACTGACAGTCAGAGCACAAGACTCTGAGAATGAACTACATCTAAATGTTTTCAATGTCAACGTGAATCAGTGTGAAAGTTCACCGTGTCGACCTCGGATGAGTTATTTCATCATTTAAAGTCTTCGGTGAAGGATTTGTCTCGAATTGAGCAACAGAATATTGATCTGGTGTAAAGTTGCTTTTCAAACTTTTAACGTAAGAAAACCTCTGATTCAAATGGCTTCAGTGGGATGAGCAGGAGTTGAGTTTACCAACCATTCCTCCTGTGAGTGGTTGAGGTTTGCTTTCCCGCACGGGGGGGGGGAGAGAAGACCAGGGTCAGGAGGCTCAGGTGACTCCGAGACATCTGTCCTCCTCTTCGTCCTCATCTTCGTCCTCATCTCTGTCCTCATCCCCGTCCTCAGCTCTGTCCTCATCTGGATGGACTGTTCCTCCATCATCGTTTGAACCTGGACAATAATGATGACAAAAATCATAACAACAATGTCTCTGATAAAAAGCATGAAGAGATGAGCCAAATGAAAAGTGGATTGGTTTATTTTAAATTGCATATCTGTCTTGTTACAGCAGCAAATTTTATTTTATTGATTTCAGGCAATAATAAAGTCCAAATATGTTGTGATATTGATCAGCTGTGGTAAATGGACTGTATTTATGTATCTTATTTTAGTCGTATCGACCACTTAAAGTGCTTCACCCACACATTTATATGCTGCGATTCTTCAATCCCACACTCTTTGCTCAGGCAGGAGCCAAAAGACACTTTAGGAAGCAGAGAAGTGAAGCCAGGGATCGATCCCTCAGACCTCTGGTTAGTGGACGACCCGCTCTCCCTCATGACCCACAGCCACTCCAAGTACACTCCCAGTCATCTTTCTTTTAATACATGATATCAAAACAAAAAAGACTTGGATTCTGTTCCTTAAAATGTCCCTATAAAGCTTAAAGCTTGTCTTCTCAAGCGAAAAAAAAAGACAATAATAAATAATAATACAAGAAATAATTGTTTGTTTCATAATAAAGTCTGAGTGCAGAAGTACTCCCCTCAAAATACTGTTATTGATATTGTACGAGTAGATAAAGACTTTTGGTCAAAAATGTTGTGTTATTTGATTTTGGTGGTCAAATTAAATCCTAGAAATCATAATTTAAAGCGGAGAAATTATCCAAATATTCACCTTTAATTTGTTTTAATTAAATTGTAAACCTTTATCACCTTTGAACTGTCCTCGAAACCACAGGCAGTGTGCACTGGTTTTGTGAGAGAAGCCTTTCACCGAGCAGTGTTGATGTGTGTGTGTGCGTGTGTGTGTGTGTGTGTGTGTCTGTGTGTGGCAGTGGGTTGAGGGAATGGTGATAAATTGCTGTTTGTGATTGGCAGACCTTACAGCCAAGGTAAACACGGTTCATTATGGAAATGTATTCATACCACTTTGACTTGCTTCGTCAACAGTCAACACACATGCAGACACACACACACACAACACACAAGTATTCACACGTACACACACACACACACACACACACACACACATGCTGCAACAGGCTGCTGCTGTTATGGCTGCCTCAGAGCCCCCCGGAGACAATGAGGAGAGAGAGAGGTGAGACAAAGAGAGAATACTGAGGAAGATGAACTTGACCTTTATGATGTCTTGGTGAGGAGGGGTTGGGAGCATGTTGGTACTTATGAATCTATAATGAACGTGTGTGCATGTGTGTGTGTGTGTCTGTGTTTGTGTGTGTGTGTGTGTGTGTGTGTGTGTGAGAAGGTCTGAGCTCTTAGTTGAGGAAAGGTCATCACACGGGGGGAGGCACTGATACACCTGGCCCTCTCCTCATGCTCCCTCTTCCTATATCTATCTATGTACTGTATATCTGTCCGTCCATCCGTCTATCCATAGGTCCATCTATCTATCTATCTATCTATCTATCTATCTATCTATCTATCTATCTATCTATCTATCTATCTATCTATCTATCTATCTATCTATCTATCTATCTATCTATCTATCTATCTATCTATCTATCTTTCTATCTATCTATCTATCTATCTATCTATCTATCTATCTATCTATCTATCTTTCTATCTATCTATCTATCTAACCTTTTGATACACTAATTTTCAGTCTGTTTATATAAAATTATATAACATGTTGCACAAGCACAGTGTTTTAAGTGACCGTCCATTTAAACGATTTTTAAAATTTTTATTCAATCTATTATGATACCTTGATATATTTTAAAATTCAAATTGCAGTTTCATTCTAGTGACTGGAAGTTCAATTTGAAAAACGTTAATGAGCAACATTCCCATTCAAAGGGAAAGAGTCTGCAGCCATGCTAGCAGCTCATTGAGCTCAATGCTAATGTCAACACAGTGACAATGTTCAGGAAGTATAATGTTTACCATTGAAATGGAAACGTCATTAGTTTTGCAGGATTCAGAAAAACGTACAGAACGATGGACACATCGATTTGATGCTGCTGTGAAAACAGAGAGAAACAGATTTTACTGCAGCCTGAGGGGTATCTACCAAATTTCGTGGAAATATAAGTATATTTTAATTTCGAGGCTCGACTAAAATTTGTTGATTTTAGGATTGAAAAAATCTATATGTCTTCACTGTGAGAAAATATACATGTATATAATATCTATAGACTGATAATGGTATGAATGATGTCAATCATAATTTATAACACGGTTGTATAACCCAACCGTGTTATACAGAAGTTATGACATAAGAAAAATGACTAATAACATTAATGATGGCTCCTTTCGGTCTCCGTTAGCCAATGAGCATGGAAACACCCTGAAACTGAAGCAGCTAAATGAAACTCGTCCATTATTGACTGTATTATTTACTCATCTGCTTATTTCACTTTTTTCTGTGAAACGTTACAAACACTGGGACCTGTCTGCTTTATAACAATATTAGATTTTATAATTCATTCTCATTAATCTTATTAAACACTATGATCACTCAAGAGTGTAAATTACAGGAATAACTATAAAGATCCATCAATCATTTTACGCTTATTACACATTTACGATCAAATTAATTTAAAGAATGTCTACATTACCATAATATGTATCAATTCTATAATAAGAAATTACAAATGAAGACATGGACGACTTCATCCATATTCATCGCTCTTTTGTTCACACTTGGTCTTTTGTTTAACTTTGTGTGCCTTGCCTCACATTACTGGTGACAGCAGCCGAAGCTAACATGTACGTGCTGTGGAACATCGCAGGTTATTCCACTGATCACAGATCAACTGGTGCCGGTTGATTGCAGCGTCATTGATCTGCGAGGCGTCTTCCATTAGGAGCAGGTGACCCGAGCCACTGGGAGCTGTCTGCAGCGTCTCAGTAACAAAGAGGCTCATGCTTTCCTCGTTAACCACTGTCAAGTGAGAAAACCACCATACCCAGGGAAGATGACTGTGGATGGTTCATTCTTAAATTGAGGCAGCCCCCGCAGACGGCTGAGAGGGAGCTTTTGGTCCGACTCGGGGGTCCCTTTGTTCCAGCTGCCACAGCAGATTTAGGCGTCTGTACGGAGGCCTGTCAGAAACAGGCTTATCTCTTGGGGGCCTCCCGGCACAAAGACCCATTTAGATGTTCACAGGGAGTGAAATCTTCATTATATACCTCTTGAAAGAGAAACAGACCTCTGCTCTTTCAGGATATTAATTGGGGGAAAGTAGTTTGTTTGGCGACAGGGAAAGTTGCGACACAAAGGATTGAGAGGGATAGTGTACAGTGAAACCTTTATTTCCCCATAGAGTGAATAAGATATCGTCATTTCATATTGTTCATTTTAACTATTGATTTATGCTTAAAACCTTAATTCTCAGCAGTTAAGGGCATAAGAAGTATAAAACAATTTCCGTTGCTTTTTTATTTATCTTTTCTATCTTAAAGTGATTAAGTTACAGGAAAGAAACGTCGGAAATTAAGGAGCCAAAGTATCGATATCAAAGTTATTTTTATCTATTCACGCAATTATCCCTCCGTCTATCTCTCTATCAGGCGTCCATCTATCCACCTGTCCATCCATCTGCTGGCCTTTCCCAGTCATGCCTCTGGTAAGAGTGTCAGTATATCTGCCATGGCGTCCTGCTGATGTGTATTGTGATGGGGCTGAATACTCCAGCTACCAATATGGCCTGCACCAATACTGGATTAGCCACAGTGGATTAGCTGCCTGCCCTCCTGCTGCTTATTCAAATATTGTTTCACGTATTGTCATCATCGGGGCAGAGCTGTGGCCCGCTAGCCTGCGAGCTACAGAATGTTCTCAAAGAAAAAAAACCGCAACAAAAAAACATCTTTGCTTTCATTTTCCCCACAAAAGCATTCGATTTCATTTTTCAGCGAACGTGGGATTCGGACCGCTGAGGGTTGGAGGGGGGGGGGGAAAGCGGCGGCGATGGTTTATTTTTTTCGGGGAGAGCGTCCGCAGCCGTAGAGCATCGCAGAAAAAGGGAGGATGGAAAGATGATGGAGAGCAAAACCAAACCAAGGCCAAAATCAGGCATGAAAGCGTGCCTTGATCTCTGATACACGGTGTTCGTCTTTTCTCCCCTCGCTCCCTTTCTCTCTTTCACCCTCACACATACACTTGGGAGTCAGGGCAATTGATGTGCTGCCTTTGATGGCCAAGAGAGGCCTATATTAACGGCCAAAAAAGACCATGATGAAAGGGGCTGAGAAAAAAAAAAAGAAGAAGAAGAAAGAAAATGGCTTTCGAAAATGTGTCATTGGAACGGACGGCGACCCCACGATAAACACTTGGAGTGGCGTGATGCTAACCAGACGTCGGGCCGTTGAGGGCTTGATGGTTTTAACAGCGAGCGGATGGAAGAGGCTGCGGCAGACGGAGAGCTTACCTTGCTAGCCCGGCGGTGGTAGAGGTTGGCTTGGTGGTTCCAGTGTGTCATGGTGGTCGGTCATCCTGTTAGACCAAGGCAGGTGGATCCACTTGCCGCACGGCCCCGGCTTCCTCCCGGCGAGACGCAGAGGTCCAGACGCCAGTGGACGTCCCGTGGCATAAGCAGTCGCCATCTTTGTCCCGTTGTTGTCTTGGATATCCTCTCCTGCGTCTTCATCCCTCCCTCTCTGCTTTGATCATGCCCCCCCCCTCCCTTTGCTCTGTGCCGTATGACATCATCACGCAGCGGTATCGACAAGCATCAAAGAACCTCCGGGCAGGGCCGTGCATCGGTCTGTGCGTTTGAAAAGGGTGTAAATATGGAGCATAGAGAGTGCTGTAACCCCCCCACACCCCCCCCTGCTCCCTGCTTCCACTGTTCTCCTCTCCCCGCAGATGGATGGTTTATCAGACCAATACAAAACTATACACACACACACGCATGCACACACCCACACCAGCCATCTCTAAGACGGGTGTATCCCGAGGCCCCCTGCTGTGTGTGCAGCGTTTGATGATGTGTTCAACGGCTTCATTCATCCCCGAGCTCGCTTTTCTTTCTTCCCCTGTTTGTTCCGTCCTCCCTGTTCCGTGTGTCCGACCTCTCTCAGCGAAAAACAAACATGTTCTCAGTCAACTTTATCTCGGGGGGGGGGGGGGGGGCAAAATGACAAGTAGTTCCATCTCAAACTAATCTATAAACGCTCCTCCTCGAGCGGCCGCCCCCTCCTTCCTCCCACTTTGACTCTCATCCCCTGCTCTTTTCTCCCCCGTACCTCTTACAGCTGGTCGTCACCATTTCCAATCCTGTTAGGGTTGTATGTCCTCTTTAAGGAGCCCCTCTGTCTGTCTGTCATCTGCCTGAAAATCACAGACACACGTTTCACTGTTACACTCTCGGTCCTCTGCGGCAGCTGTCGTCTGATCCAATGGGATCTCTGCCCCTGGAGCACACATCGAATTATCAACGGATTGAGAAACGTTTGGTCCGAGATTGATGCGGCAGGAAACTGAAAACTTGTCAGGACTCTGGACCCTCATCAGCTTGTCTTTGACATATATTTCATTTGGTAAAAAGTAAACGAACAGTGAGGTATCTGACCTACTGAGGCACAACTGAGAAAAGGGGCTTTGAGTTTTCAGACTGGCCGGCAGCAGAAAGGCTGCGATTCCTTCACATTCTACTTTTTTTGAAGCTTTCTTGATTTCACCATATGTTTCATGAATACTGTTAAAAGTTACAAGGGCATTTATTATATTTGGTATTTGAGTATAGTGGCATTCTGGGTTAGCTCTTTTATTTCACATCATCACTAGATTAGCAACATCTACTTATATGAAACAAAGTAGAACTGGCCAATAAAACAATATCAGTATTTATTGCAATAGAATTTTTATCAACAGCAATATAACAAAGGTCCAATTCATATCAATGTTTCGCTTAGAAATGTGTCAACACAGTGAGGAGATATAATTAATCTACCACAGATTAGTCATATGTTTGGCTGCTTATCAGTTTTCGTTTTCTGCTCATAAAGAAGAGTTTTAAAAGCACAACCTTCTCTACAATAACAAAATAATGTTTATTTTAAGTACGCTAAAAAAATAGAACTAATTATTTAATTGTTTAATAAACGCATTCATCCATATGTCATACATCTACCATGTTATAAGCTCTTTTATCCCTAATTGTGTTATTTCACTGCAGAATACATAACTAATGCTATATGTGAAAGTTCTGAAATCCAGTTATATCAATATCATCATCTTTAATGGAACAAAAGATGATTAGAAGTGAATTAATACATATTTTACTCTGTGTATTTAAGATCAAACATGGTCTTCTTTTAGCAAACATGACTAAAGATGTTCCAGCAAAGTGACCGACAGTGTTGAGCTGCAGAGGATCATGTTTCCCGTAGAAATCTGATTTCTCTCTATCCAGTTACATCACATGTAAAGAGCCGAGCTGCCGTTCAGTTAGAGTCTGAGCTCCTTCTCTGTTTGTTTATCTGTATAAGATCAGGACTTGTTGGTGACACACGACCTTTATCCACTTTATCCACTGATTGTTCCTCAGAGACGAGAAAGAGAAGTTACTCAAATCTTTGTCGAGTCACTCGGCTGATGTCCCCACTTCAACCTTCCTGCATTCAGCCTTCCCGTTCCTCCATTTCCCCCCCCCCAGGTTCCCATTCACATCTCTGCTCCGCACTCTGCCCTCCTGCCTCTCTGGCCCCGAGTGCCCCCCCCCCACCCAAGTCCCCCCCCCCCCACCCCTGCTGTCTAACTAATTGTCAAGGTTCTTGTTAGCATTATGCTAAACTGCGTCTCCTCTCTGCAGCAGGAGCCGTCCAGTGATATGGAAAGTACCCACAGCCAGGTCTGTACCACTGATAAGACGGAGTGAATGAGAAGAGAAGCTGCTCCTAAATGTGTTGTTTACTTGCTCTTTTTATTTCCAACCTCCACAACCGGTTCTTGGGCATCCTAAAAAACCAGCGGCCCTTTCTCTCCACCACCTCCTCCTCTTATAAACATGTCATTTAAATTCAAGCAGCAACTTCATCCCAGGTATTAGGAAAAACTAATTTCACCGCATTAATGGGCCCCTTAAAAAGGCCCACTTACTCGCTCCATGAATCCCCCCCCCCCCCCCCCCCCCCCCCGTAATCCTAATCAACTAAACCCCTGCGCTGATTGTTCCTTTTCTTCGTGGACAAATACCCAAATGTTTGGAATCAATTCGGCCACTCTCTACCTGTCGGAGTGTTGGGCTAACAGCTAATGGCAGCGGGCTGACAGGCTGTAGAGGGTTGATAAGCATTTTCTCATTATCGAACCCCATTCACACAGCTGGCTGCCACTCACACATAAACACACGCACACACACACACACACACACACACACACACACACACACGCACATACAAACTCAAGCCCCCCCAAAGAAATAGATGTTCCCCAGTGCACATTGCCCTCGCTGATGACAATAGATGTAAATAAATAAATATATCATTGGCGTGCATCTGTTGACTGTGCATGCATTTGACAAAAGGGGAGGCGGGGGGGCGGGGGGGGGGGGGGGGGCATCTGCTGAGCGACAAACTGATTCCTACCTAGCAGAGAACAGACAAAACAACAGAAAAGCTGTAAACCGCACAATGGCTCTGCAGGAAAATACAGTTTGGCAAAGCTCATGTGATTATTTGTTTCTTGGAGCGGTCTGACGTGTGGACTCATCTCAGTGGTGGTAATTGAGTTGTCACATGGAAATGCAACTGTCCTGGGTTTGTTGTCGGGATTTATGAGACTGATTCCTTCATATTTCATAAAAGATTACATAACTTTTGGTATTAAAAGGTCTGGATGTAGTGTTAGTTGAATATTTGGACCATAGGAGAAGCAGGTATGGTCATATTTTTTATATCTGAATCACCGCCCACATGTCAGAGCTGTTCGATGATTCATAAGAAATATACAGTGGCTTCAGAAAGTATGTAGAACCCTTGTTTTCTTTTTAGTTTTGAATTTTTGGGAATAAAATACCAGTTTTTTCATCAAGGTCATCAAAAATGTCAAATTTCTTACAGCTATTACATGAAAAATTCACATTAAAAAAGGTATTCAGACTCTTTTCTGTGGCACTCTGAGGTTTTTGATGGTATTGATGGAACTCACTTGTGTATTTAAGGTCACACAACTCACAACCAAACCCAAGTGATGAGGTCCAGGGAGCTCGAGACCTGTGTGAGTGTTCTGTTGTGCAGAGACAGAAGAAGAAGCTGGCAGAAGGTCGACCAGCTCAGCAGCACAGATCAGGAGATTATGATAGAGGAGGATGTCGGTGACTTTAAGTAAAGGGGACGTGTTAATTTGATTAGAGTTCAACAAACAACATTAAAAAGAACGAGAGCCTGAGGACCAGGAGAGGAACATGAATCTCTCCTCATCACCCGGCTGATAAATAAAACACAGCAGAGGCAGCATCGAACTCTAGTGGTGCTTCTCAGCAGCAGGGATCACTCAGAAGTGAGGGTTGGACACAGAGAGGTCCTTAATGAGTGCACAAGACCAGGGACTGACGTACGGAGTACCAGCGGAGTCCCTGAGTGATCCAGCCAAAGCCCAGACTTATTACTCGTGGACCATCTGCTGAGAGACCTGGAGATGTCGGTTCACAGACTCTTCTGATCCAGTCAGAGAGGATCTGCCAGGAAGAGTTAAACCCCTCACTTCCACAGTGGCTTTAACCAAACACCACGTTAAAGGTCTGAGCGATTTTCTAAATTAGACATTTCAGCTTTTGACGAACAATAAATGTGAAAAGACGAAGGCTACAACACAATAACATGTGCAGGAGGTAAAGTGGTCTGAAGAGGTTTTGAAACCACTGCACATTTAAACTTGTATAATGAGAAACCAAATGACAATACAATCTGGTGGTCGTTTCCCGCTACAGACATTATGACTTGTTGAGGTGAGGCAAGCACACGGTTGTTAAGCTAACAATGACTCAGTTCTATTAAAGGGTTCCAGTACAGGGAGCCAGAACAATGAGTGAGTCAGCACAAAATCAACCAAGACCCTGAAACACACACGCTGCATGAGTTCAGCCATTTTCCATTTTTTCATTCTAAGGAGGTTATGTTGTCGGATATTTAGAAGGATCGTGCAATAACTGCTCGAAGGATTCCCACGAAACTGTGTTGGGAAAGTACCTGATAAGTTTTGGTGCTGATCTGGATCAAGTAATATTTTTAACATTGCAATATTGAGCGTTTTTCACCAAATTTATAAGAGAACAATTCATGGATCTCGACACATTTAGGGGACTGGTGTTTATGAGTGCAGATCTAAACTAAAATCTGGATCTAGTCAATAAAAATGTGTTTTCATAAATGGAACTGTTGTTATATATTATTTTGTAATATATATTCATATTATACATATAAGTGTTGATGTGATTGGGACTTAAGGGTAAAAAGAAGGCAAGTCTACATCCAAATTTACCCACAGAGAGATTAAGTTATAAGATTATTTGATTGGCGATTACAAGAAAATGAAAAAAAGACCTGATTAAAAAAGAAATAACTAAATAAATAAGATAAGGAAATGTTAAAAACAACAAAATGTGTAGTTGTTCCAGCTCGATGTTTTCCAGTCTGCACTGACAGAGTGCAGGCTACAGTAGTGAGGGGGTGGAGGCCATTGTTGGGGTAACGTGAGACAAATGAGACCCTGGAGAGCACTACTTAGCCACTCATAAAGGTCAGATATGGAGCCACACCAGTGGCTGTTAATCCCGACCCGGGGGACAGAGTGCACATGCGCCCGTGGATGCAATTGTTTCACAGGCCCGGTGACATTTAGACCTGAGTGAGCGCTCAGCCCCTGGACGGCAGAACAGAGCGGACGTGCTCCAGTCGCCTCTTTGGCTGGAGAGCGGTGGGCTTTGGAGCCCGTGGAGGTTTAATTAGACGTGGCCTTGAGGACAATTAAAACATCAGAGGCTCTTTCCCTCATGTGGACAACACCAAGTGGCTGGCACCGAAAGTATTCTCTTGATTCTGCTCCTGGGTGAACATTTAAAACTCCCAGCTTCCACTAAAATGCTTTTTTTAATGAACTGAATGTGCAAAAAAAATAAATATTTTATTTGTATTACCTCTGCTGAAAAAGGAAAAATTCCACCTGACAGCAGGGATATCATTAGCCGCCGCTGTGATATCATTATGAGGCACCACTGTACATTATTATGTAGACACACAGTCTAATTGGTTATTGTGGTAAGAATCCACTGGCAGGCTGCAGACCTGTCGGAGCTGTACGGTTGTCAGCAGGTCACATTGATTGGGGCACCTGAGAGTTCCGGTTGGACGCGGTGGAGATAATGAGTGGAGGGGTCACACAGCAACAGTTCAGCCCAAGTGTAATGAGCAGGCAAAGAAACGCCGATTCGGTTAATGCACGAGAGTGTTGTGTGTGTGTACGTGACCAAGGTGGAGAAAGAGAGAGGTATACACTTCGCTTCCATAAGAGGAATAATGCCATCGCTGTGTCCAAGATGTTGTTTGTGTTGTTACATTTTGATTTAGACAAAGAAAACAATCGATTTCTCTTAATTTCATAGGATGACATTTGATGTTTCTATACAGAGATGTTTAAACAAAGTCAAGCTCCCCTGGTGACGTCCTCAAAAGACAAACCAGAAAACGCTCGATGACCTTTGCAGACAGGCAGCAGAGGAGACACCCGAGGTAATTCTACACAAACACAAGCTGTTCTGACTCAAACCTGAAAAACTAAAAGATTACACATCTATTCCTGTTCAGCTAATTGATTCAATCAGACTTAAATACTCTCTCAGTCTTAGGATGGACTGTCAATAAATGTTATTCTGGCCTTTTTGTCTTCAGAGAATAAATCATTGACTCAGGTGATATGATTATTCCTCTGGATCTGCCATAAGGGGACATTTGTGGATTGTTATAGATGGATTGTCATGAAATTAGCTGCAAACACACACAATTGTTCCTCATACTTTTGAATATTCTCAAATTTAATACAGCACCCCCACCAGGTCCATTACACATATGAATGCAGCATTGAGGACATTCCCAGTAGCCTCAGCTGCACTTTGTGTTTCAATGGCGATAAATTCAATGTTAGCTTATTAACAGCCTGAACTGTCACCATCACCACATGTGCACTGAGTGTGTTAGCACGCAGTTAGCGTTAGGTCAGAACAGCCTCACAGAGACGATCGTGTTGTGACTTCACTGTTCTTTGACTGTTCCGGCCATTTATAATTAACACAACCTGATTTAACAATAGAAAATTCTACATATTTTATTCATTCATATAACCACGCAAAGATGTACCATCTCACTCGGGACCAGTCATCACAGCTCCTGTAGTTACTGATGCAGCTTTATCACTTTTCTGCCTTCAAATACAAATTCACCCCATCTGTCATGATACATTTTATATTTGTCTGATAAACAATCGATGAAAGTAAACATTTATCAGACAATAAAATAACTATGTTCTTCACACAATTAAAGAAATCTAGAAAATGGTTTGTTTGAAAGGAGACAAGAGTAAATCGTTCCTTTCTTTAAGGTTTCGTGGTAAATTACTGATCAATAAGAAATAATCATAGGAAATGTGTCACACAGAAAACGCCTGTTCACAATGAGGCATTAACTCCATCTGGTGGTGCAGAGAAAATCTGCAACCTCAAGATGAAGCTTGTTACGACAACACAATGACACACATGGGACACTTTACTCCCCAATGTGAAATCCGCTTCATTCCACAGGTGCAAAGCAACATTATGTCGGACACTTTCCATCTAAGTCAAACTGTGTCATTAAAAAGAGAGAAAGATATTTAAAAACAACGGCAGCTTTAATTCAGGAACAGCGTTAGGAAATAGCATTTCTTACAAAACACACTCAATTACTACGTGGAACACACACAGTGACCTGAACCAAACAGTGGTCTTTCATTTAAAATGTCAAAACAAATGACACACAAATTAACAAACAAAAAAAGAAATTCAGCTTCAAATAACATCAGCTGTTTGTCAGAGTTAAGCTAAAGAAAAACCTTTACTTGTAATTCAAGATCGATGACAATGACCAGCTCCATGAAGTTGGTACCAATGAGATTTTAAATGAATTTTTGCAAACCTCATTTCAAGTGTTGTTATCATAGCATTTAAAATAACTTATTTTAACTGAAAACAAAAGTTTGACAACATAACACAACTAGAAACTTTAGGTCTAACTCAACAACTGACGATCTGATTGTTTGAATGAAAACCTTTACTCGTCTTTGGGGTCCTTATTCACCTCCTCGCTTTTCTTCACCTCCTCACTTTTCTTCACCTCCTCACTTTTCTTCACCTCCTCACTTTTCTTCACCTCCTCGCTTTTCTTCACCTCCTCGCTTTTCTTCACCTCCTCGTTTTCCTGCGACACATTTTTGCCATTTTCCTCTTCCCCCTTGTTTTCCTCCTGGTTGGTCGGTTTCTCCTCCTCCTGCTCCGGTTGGTCTGTAGCCGTCTTCTCTGCGGCTGCGTCGGGCTTCGGCGCCTCCTCCTTCAACACCTCCTGAACGTTGTACTTTCTGAACCGTGAATAGTCTTTGACCACGCTGATGCAGCACACAGTCTTGATGACCTCCACAATGATTGTCAGTTCTGGGTTGGTCAAGTCCACTTTGTTGCTCGGGTTCAGCTTCCCCACGAGTTCTGGAATGGATTTAAAAATAACACAAAAGGTCAGTTTAGCATTAAAGTTTAATAATCAAAAAGGTGAAAACCACTTTTCATTTGACAAATCTGTCGAAACCCAACCTGCGATGGATTTGATGATTTCGTCTCTCTTGTTGTGGCTGCTGTTCCGGGCCTTGAAGGCGATCTGGTACGTGGCACAATTTGGGGTTTTGAACCAAGACTCCAGGTAAGTGGTCAGATACTTCACCATGTCGTCCTGAAAGGCCTTGCACGTCCCAGTCACCTGGATGAGACCAACACAATGATCACTCATTATCAACCAGGTAAACTTAGATTATTTCTTATATTGATTTATAGTGGATTGAGTTTCATGAAAGGCTGCATCTCAATGAAATGAACAAGAGGCATTGAAATAAAGATGCTCCAATATTATAAACAACTTTCTATACTGTTTGTGTTTAATGTAAACTATAATTTGATCTTCTCACTGGTAGCATCCTTAGAATCACTCTGGACTTCTTCTTCTTGGTGGTGTGGAGATCAGACAGGATGTGATGAACCAACTTGTCCGATTCTAGGAGAGAGCAAAATAAACATTATAGTCACATTACATGTTTAACTCAAAGCACCCACTGTTGTTTCAGTGAAGCGTTTACCCAGATTCTGCGTTCTGATGAAGATGACATTGTTCGCTCCGCTCTCCATGGCCTGGAAGCGCCTCTGCTGTTTGGCTCCAGATGCTTTCAGCTGAGCCACTTCCTTCTTCAGTGCGACTTCCACGTCTTCTTCCTCAGCCTCGTCTTCACTGCTGCTCCCAGTGTTCTCCTGCTGCTCAAACATCAGAATAGGAATATAATAATCTGCGGCTGGGGTATTGGACATCAATAATTATAATATAATTTTCATCAATAGCAATAAACAAAAGTCTAATAAATATTGATCATGCAATATATAAGGATGGATGGTGGGGAGTTAAAATACATAATTGATCAATGTCAAATTAGTAAATTGCTGCTGATAAAGAAGAGTTCCAAACAAGAACATTCAATCAGAACATTAAAAAGTTTTTAACTTAAAAAAAGTGACATTTAAAATGACGAATATCAATTCGACAGAAATGGAAAATGTATCTTGATATAACTTTTGGCCTCGTCATTTTTAAACTTTCTTTAACCTGCTTTATAAACTTTTATTTTAGCCACGAAGTATAAAGAAAAACAATCTGCCAATCCTCACATAGGAAACATTGAAATATTTCCTTATCAAAGTATTTAAATGGTTGCTGAGCAATTGTTTCAGGGGGAATCATATCTGAATTGTCACAATTAAGTGTATTAGTGACTTCTGGGTCAAAAGTAAAAGTTATAAGGACAATTTAAAAAGTTTAAATTGTCCTTCCAGCTGAACATGCCTGTGCAATAGTGCCTTTCTCCCTGGACATCCACATTCACCACAACCCCTCCAGTCCCACGGTGCAGATCACCTGCTCACAGAAACCCAACCATCAGATCCATGCTCTCCATGTTTCCCTCTCTCACCTTCTCGGGTCCGAACAGCTCCTCCGCGTACTCGCTGAGCAGGTTGAAGGCCTCCGCGGTGCACTTCTTCTCGTTCATGTTGCACGTGATGAGGATGCCCTTCATGCCCACCTCCAGCTCCCGGGAGCCCTTCCACCGCTTGCCGTGGTGGCCGTACCGCTTCCTGCTCCGTTTCACCGCGGCGGACATGTTCTGGACTGCGGGGTTTCTGTCTCCCAGCGGCGGCTCCACCTCCCTCTTGTTTGGGGTTCGCCTCAGTTAGCCGTTAGCTAAAAACAGCTGAAGCTAACACGCGCGTTTTGGAGGAGGGTTTGTTTTTTTTCACGCTGCGGCGGCCACAACGTACAGAGTCATGAGAAGTTACTGGTTCAGACTGGACACACGTTTATGTTTAAACTGGGGCGGCTTCGGGTTTTAAGTCATACTGGTTTGATTCCGTCACAACATTCATTGATAGCACGTTTTTCTGTCACGAAGTACAGCGAGCGAGGAGGGACAAAACACTTCCGGCATTACCGCGAAGCACAAATTACAGTTATTTCTTAGTTTTTCTTCTTCTATGGTGTTTTATAGGCAGATGGAAAACCAGCTTAGAGGCGCATTACCGCCACAAACTGGACTGGAGAGAATGGCAAACAAGATAACATTTTACAAATCGGGGGCATAAGCAATGTACCAATATATGCTGAACCCTTGTTATATTGCCATTGATAAAAAAATATATTGTGATAATTATTGATGTAGCTGTATTGCCCAGCCCATATGTGTTGTTGTATATGAAGTGAAATGAACAGAGTGAAAAGGTATTGTTTTTATTTATTTCATCAGGCATAAACACTATCAAACATTTAACTTCATCTTCATGTGAAATTACATTAACACAATTTATTGTCCATTCATACATGATAGATACAAAATACAAATGCATGTATTAAAAAGTATGAAAGCAAAACAATTAAACCAACTCAATTTACAACTCAGAACATAAAAACAACCAATTTGTTTATTTTGCATTGATATTTGTGACATGATGATCAATACTCAAAATAGGAATCACTTACGTTAGCATTTAAAGCAATAAATTAGAAAAAGGCATTGATAGGACTCCTGTACTGTTTTTCATTGAACATTTTTACAGAATAAACTTTGCATAAAGGATGTGCATTCATGTGCGTATAAAAAGTACATTTTCTTAATTCAAGCTCTAGGTACATCTTAGGAATCATTTTCATGATTTAATTAATCATCAATTAATATATAATAGATCAATACATCGGCATCAGAACTTTTTTACTCCATAATAGCAGCGATGGCAACGGCCCTAAAAAAATCTTCATCTGAGGCTTTAGTGTAATATATATTATGTCCATTATCTCCAATGCTACTGTATCTGTAAGAGGTTTTGTGAGGAAGTTAAAGAGGTGACACAGAAACTAGTTATTCAGGTACCATCTCTGTGCGAATGGATAGTTATATATTATATATAAAATGTGCCAGTATTACTGGTATGATGGAGCAGGTGCGGCTGTTTCTCCAACACATTAATAGCTTTTTCTTATGGTTGTGCTCTGCTGTGGTTGACGGTTCAGAGTGGAGCAGATTGAAATGGAGGCCCTGGCAGCAGGAGAGGCCACTGAACTCCTGTTCATCAGAGACGACTCCCATTTGAAGAACTCACATCCCTTCTGGACCCGGCCCCCGCTGCCCGAGCGGCGGACCGGACAGCAGTAAAACCCTCGGCCGTGGTTTGGACCCCCGTTGGACACGAGCTGCCGCTTGGCGCGGCGGCCACACCCACACAGTGGAGATGTGATCTGCTGTCCTTTTTTAAGTGTCAGGGACATGGAGGAGCGGTTGGTAGATGATGAGCTTGTGTTGGCTGATAAAGAGCCGAGGACGTTTTTGGGGGTGAACAGTGAGCTACAGGAGGAAGGATGTGATGCTGCAGCCTGTTGCACCAAGTCAGTGAAGATGGTGAAAGAGGTCCTGGGTGTTTTGTGATTTCTGTTTTGCATGATGACTTGTTTCGGTTTGACAAATGAGGCGTTAGGTGTGGAGGTCTTTCCTGGGATGAGAGCTTTGTGCCTGAGTAAAGACGGTGTGTTTGTTTTGTTTGGGACTTTGTCCGAACTCTTTTGGAACAGTACAGAGTTGAGTTGAGCCAATTTGTTTTTGGAAAACCAACTAACCGTCTCCGGCACAGCAAAACATGTATCTGGCCCTGAGATCACTGAGTGCTGCCTCGTCATGTTTAACTGATCCACTCTCGTGTTCTTTGCAGAAACAAACGTTGTGGATGAGTGAGTTGTTCTCGAGGAGTTTTCAGCACTTGTATTGTCCCTTGACGTGACCTGACCCTCTGTTAAATCTGATGTATTCTCAGATTCTTCCCACTCATAACATCCACTATCAAAATCGGAGACACGTTCTCCATCAGTTTCATCATCCCCCTCAAACACCACATCGTCATATGAACCCCACCTCTCCTCCGTTTCCACTGAGAGCTCTCCACCTTCCTCGTCCTCCACAGGGGCCACAGCTCCTCCGCTTTTTAAAAGAAGGTCTGTGTGAGGTAGGTCAGACAGGCAGCCCAGAGTAGTAGAGCACAGGAGAAGGGTGTTGTTGCCGTTACTGTGCGGCGAGGACATGTTTATCGTGACTGAAGAAGAACGATCAGCTACAGCGCCCGAGGTGACCGACCTCCTGCCGCATCCCCACAGTGGTGTGTTTGTACCATTCAGAAGGGTCTTGGGTGAGATCAGGCTTTGGACAGATTCTTGAACTGAACTTGCATTTTCCATCGTGTCTGATTTCACCGTATTCTTCTCTGAACACGTTTTTATTTGAGATGATATCAGAGGAATCTTAGACGATGAGGATTTGTTTGTGGTAAGTGTGTTTTCCATGTTATTTGTGTTGGGTTTTTCTTTCTTCTTGTCTGTTGTTACTTTTCCAAACACAGGTTTGACCGTTGACGGCGTCTATGAGAAGAAGACGAGAGACAATCAACAACTCTTAATATATCACCCATTTCTTTGCTGCGTGCTAAATTATCTTGTTCCTCCTTATTTCCATTCTCCAGGAAGATGCATGTTCAAAAGCAAATTTGCACCATAAGAAAGGCAAGGAGATCGTAGTATCTGATTTGCAGAAGTCAATGTTTATATCCATTTATTTATAAAACCTTTTAACAAAAAATAATGTAATCTCATATAAAATCTCTGTATAATCTTCAACCATGAAGATCTCCATGTATTGTTGTCGTCATCCATAACAGATTTTACAGAAGGGGGGCAGGTAATTAGGAGCTGGGATGCGTTGGACGAAAGCCACTCACCCTCTCAAGGCTTCTAGTGATCTTCATCACACACCCATCCCTCATCATCCTCGCTGCCAGCTGAGCTGTATTTCGTGAATCATCCAAACCTGAGGAAATAGAGAAAAACGAGACACATGCTTAGATTGTGTCCGTTTTCTTTGTAGAACCATTTGGACTAAAGAACTTGAGCTCTTTGTTGTACCTGAATGTTCTCTTCCTGCAAACTGTATTCCGAGATCTTGAAGTGCCCCATTCAGGCCTTTGGGTTTCCTGTCGTAAAAGAGCTGGAAAGTGTGGGACAAGGATTTATTAAGACACAAGGGCCAAAATGATGAAGCATTGTCAGATAGCTGCCTCAAATCGAAAAACTATAAAAAAGAAACAATCTGCCTGAAAATCCAACTGAATTTGTCATTACTAAATAAATAAAAACAACACCTAATAATCGAAACAATCGGTAGATAAATCATTCGCAATATATTTTGTTGAGTCATAATCATAAGTGAGACAGTGCAGCAGGAAAAAGAGCAGAAGAGAAAGTAAAAGGGCTTCCACTCACTCTGTATGTGCTTCTCAGATCGATCCAGCTGTTGAGCACATCAGGTTTATGCAGCTGCTTTCGTTTGCACTCGTACTGCAAACAAACTCCCAGATCCCAGTCTGTTACGCAACGCCAATGGTGGCACAGGCAAAATGGATAACGTTACATTTTCAATACATATCAGTAAGGCAATAAGGTAAAAAATAAAACCAATGCTGCTCTTTTAATGCAGTGTTTTGTTGCATGTGATAATGTGTTTTACATTTAAAAACATTTAGATTCTTTCCAAAGCAAGAAAATCTTTACCTAGCTAGTGAGAAAGCTTACAGGGTTCCTGACTAATGATTTATGATTAAAACCAATCAAAAAGACTTTTACCTGACCACGTGAGGAAAGTACACAGTTTTGGAGAAGGTGGAGGAGGAGAAACATTCTGTTGTTTGTTGGGAAACACCACACCCTTCTCGAGCTGCAGGGTTTGCAGCCAGCGGCAGAACCGAGAAAGACAGATCCGCAGTGGAATCCCTGCTTCAACTTGTATCTGCAAAAACAAGATTAAGCAGTCAGATGGAGCCAATGAACAAAGGAACTGAAGTAGACATTTGTAGTTGTATATTTGAGCCTGTGCATAGACACCTGTGTGATCCCGGTCAGCTCAGTGCAGAACTCGGACAGGGTCGGGTGCTCCTGGGGTTGAACATACGTGTGAAACTCAGACTCCACGTCCCCCGAGGAAGTGTTCAGCAGAACAGCAGGAAACTCAACTAAAAGAAGAAGGAAAAGAGAAACGTGTGTGTGTTATTGTCAGTAACAGTGAAAAAGCTGAAATATTAAAGAAAAAATGAGTCAGTGCTACTCACTAACTTCCGGACTGTAGCTGCTTTTCTCTCTCCAGCAAGTGGACTCAAAGTCGATCACTATCAGGTATGAGAACGTCTGATCTGAAAGAGAGCAGAGAGTAAAGATACAGCGGGAATCGAACCTAAACACTACACCTCTGTGAACACGGGATCAATTCAGACTCACTTGATAACAGAGCTTTCTTCGTCCCAGAGGAAGACTGACTCCTCTGCCTCAACAGCCCCAGCTGCCTGCGGGTGGGGGGGAGGGGGGATGGTGGAAAACACATGAAAAACGTAAACATAAACTTAACTCGACCCAAGAAGAGCGAGTTTACTTGTTCTGAAATACATAAAGTATAATAAATGTGTACAAGTACTGAAAACCCTTAAATACTTCATAAATACATCTTAACACATGTAGATATTACACAGTTAACTCGTTTCTCTAGTTATCAGGGTTAGCTGTTTAGCTAGTTAACACGCTAATGGCTGTTTGGTTGTATCTGTTACTCACTTCGCCAGTTTCCTTGTCGACATATCTGAGACTTCAGCCCGGGAACCGGTTGTTTTTCTTTCATTGAAACTGGATTGTGCGTGAAACGATGAAATCATCTCGACAGTAACAACTTCAGAAAACACAACAACGATCGCGCTGCTTTTTTCAAAAATACTCATCAATCATTCTGAGTTCGACTGGCTGGGCCTGCATTTTAGACTGTTTATAAAAAAGCAGCGCAAAGCAATCAATTACCGAGACAGTCGATCGGAGAAAAACCAGGAAGTTGGTGGAAACCGGATGAACTTCATTTCCGGTTTTACTAAGCCCTGTCGCGATAAGAGTATAAACACGAATATAGACATATATAAGCGACTGAATACTTTCTTAAGGGAGCTTTGTTTGATGTTTATAGATCAAATTATACAATCTACTAAAACGTAGTCAGAGTTTCCTCGTGAAAGGAAACGACAGTCAACATTTTACTTTATGTTGAAAGTCATGATTCGGGAAGTAGGTTTTCCCCTCACATGCACGAGCCGGTGCAGCAGCCATGTGTTTTCCACCTTCTCCAACATGTCGCTCCGGTGAAAAACTGTGAATTTGGAAACAATCGGACCAATAACATCTGGTATTTACACACTTTGACTCTCGTTTTCGTTCTCACACAGAAACAGATCGTACAAACAAACAGCAGAGATCATGTTCGAGGATACAAATACATCCAGAAACTGTTCAGTGATCGAGAGGGAGCCTGTAGTTTACTTATACTTTAAGGGGAAATGTTAATTTATAAAAGTCATAGTAGTTTCTGCATCTGAATCTGTGGAGTGAGGCTGTGGATCAGTTTAAGGGGGATTCAAAACGATGTCCAAATTTAACCCAGTTTAAAATAAACTACAAAGATATGTTGTTCACAAGATGCAGGGTTGAAGAGCTGATATGACAATCACTACTTATAACATGTTTACTACATGTGTCACCATAATGAACCTTCTCTCATCTGGCCTGGATATTATTTACGATTTGTCCCATTGAATACTATTACCAATGTGATACCGTTTATAAAATAGTATTTATGTTAGTGCCTCAATATAGAGGAATGTATTGTTAACATGTTTTACACAAAAAGCTTTTTCCTTTGAAGGATGAAGGAAGAAGTTTATTGGCAGATTTGTTTCAGTAGCATTAACACAACAGTATGAAAAAGTTGTGTCCTGGGAAATGGAGGATTTATATTTGGTTATTAATAAAAGCATGAGATTACCACTATCAAATTATATAACGATAAAAGCAACTACAGTCTAAAATTATGATTTAAATGGTACCTTAAAAATAGATGGATACAAATTTGACAGATCCTCATGCACAGCCCATACTGCTTGAACTCTAGACCCCACTGATCTGCCTCAATATGCATGAGGAGTGTTTCAAGAAGAGTGTGTGTAAATCACAAACCAGTGTACAGTACTATATTGACTCCCAGAATTCATTTCAAATTCAGTTTCTATTTTCCTGCAGGAACCTCAGCGTGGACATGGAGCCTTCACCAGCAGCCACGAGCCGCAGAGAGAAGAGAAGGAACGTCTCCTCCACAGAACACCACCCGGCCAAGAGATTAAAAAGTGAGCAGGAAGGAGCGGTGGCACCTCCGCTCTGTTCACCCAGGATCTCTGTGCCGCTCGACCGCCTCCAACAACCAATTACACTGAATGAGCTGACGGAGCTGCTGCACTACGCCGCTCTGGGGAAAACAGGTGGCATCCAACAACCCAGGTAATGACTTTTGGAGCAAGCCGTGATCTATTTCACCGCCTCACGTTTAACTTTCTGTAACTTACTTATAATGTGTCCTTGTACTTGAGCCATCATAAAGACATCTTTTATCCACACCCCCTCATTATTCTCTCATGGTCATACTCCCAGTTGGTGTCGTCTCCACCACCAGAGGAAGGTTAAAGGTGTGAATGTTGTAATCGTGGAGGGTCTGACCCAGAGTCACTTTTACAAACACTACCTCACGCTGCAACACCTCAGAACCAACTACAGCTCTGTAAGTATCTGAAGGGGATGTAGATTATATGATGAGAGACAGTGTCGGTATTTTCTGGAATTTAAATCTGCCTTTTTCGGACCAATGCAGAGGATCACCTTCACTCCACCATCCCAGAACGTGGCATCTGGAATCTTCAGCAATGAGGTTCCTAAGTCAGACGCTCCATCACTTTCAGAGGCACACATGGAAAACGGTCCAATACCCAAAGGTGAGATACATGTAAAACATTTGTAGTGAAAGTTGCTGTTGAAGTCATTTAAAGTTAATCAGGCCTGATTATTCATGATAAACTCTTTTCCTGATCTGTGTTAATTTGTGTTCTGCTGCAGCCGTGAAGTTTCACCCAGTTGTCGCCAAGTTTGGGACACGGACCAGAGGAATGACAGCGTATCTACTGAGCCAGGAGGAGATGATCAATAAGAACTACCCGGTCAAAGGTGAGTCTCTATTAACCAGGTTATACATGACACATGAGTATTTTCACGCTTTAACCTCACTCCGCTCCCAACTGAGTCTCAGCAGGTGGTTGTTATTGTGTTCTTTGTGTTTTTAGAATAAGGCGAAATAAGCGCTCAACATTGTCTTGTTTTGTTTCTCTGCTACAGGAATGCCTGGCTTTGAGGAGTTTGTGTGCACAGACAGTGTCGAGTGTGTTTCTGACAGCAGCCCTCTGTATGGACTCGACTGTGAAATGGTGAGTTGCTCTTAGTTCAGACTGTTAACATCCATCCTGAGAGATCCCACACTTAATGCATCCTGAATGTTCAGACCACTTGTGATTGGATCTCACCTCTAACGCTCTGTGTGCAGATAAATATGAACGTCATGTCTTTGTGCACTTTAGAGTCTTGTGAGGATATATAGATGTGTGTTTTCGCTGAGTGTGTGTGTTTGTGTGTGCATCAGTTGATCATTGTTTCCCTGTTGTGTTTCAGTGTCTGACGGAAAAGGGAAACGAGCTGACTCGGGTCTCTCTGGTGGACAGTGATGGAAACTGTGTTCTGGACGATCTGGTGAAACCTGACACCCGCATCCTCAACTACATGACAAAGTACACACACACACTCACACACACACACACACACCAGCCAACAACCTAATGTACATACATTATATTAAAATGTTAAACCATATTTCCATTCTATGTCTTCTGATAGGTTCTCTGGTATAACCGCAGCAATTTTGCGACCAGTCACAACCACCCTGAGGGAAGTTCGGGCAAAGCTCATGGCGCTGATACCGCGGGACGCCGTCCTGGTGGGACATTCCATCAACTCTGACCTCACGGCTCTGAAAGTGAGTCACGCTGACATTTGGATTTCTGCTCCTGACGACTGTGTATCTCGACACACTTGATTTTTCGACTCAAGAGGATGAAGATGAGGCAGATGAAGCCTTTGTGTTTGAAAGAAAACACAAATTTTCTTATTATTTTCTATATTTCTCTGTATATTCTACTACTTATTTAATTCTTGACCTTTGTCCCTACTGCAGCTGATCCACCGGCATCTAATCGACACGTCCCTGCTGTACAGGAAAGAGTTTGGACAGAAGTTTAAGCTCAAGGTCTTGACCGAGATGATACTGAAGTAGGTTTTCTCTTTTCTCTCTCTCTCTCTCTCTCTCTCTCTCTCTCTCTCTCTCTCTCTCTCTCTCTCTCTCTCTGAGTTTCTGTCTCTCCCTCCAGCTGGGGCTTATTATTCAACATGTCACTTGTGTTCCAGGAGGCAAATACAAACCGATGAGAAGAAGGGTCATCATCCCACTGAGGACGCTGTGGCAGCCCTGGAGCTGGCCCAGTACTTTATTAAAACAGGACCTCGTAAGGTAACCAGTCGTTCTCTATCACACACACCAACACACACACATGCACAAAGGTGACTCAATATTTTCCATGCACCCTCATCTTCAGGTTGTGGAGCATCACCTGGAGGAGCTGTGGGGATACACAATAGAGGAGGAAATCATAGAGCTGCCTGCACCCACACCGAGCCACAGGTACAACACCCGCATCACAAAATGTTCCAGCAATGAAACAACACACAAAACAACACACACGTTGTTTTTGTCATTTAGTGATTGATTGAGTTAGAGCCTGAAGGATTTATTGATATAAGATTCATCACATCCTGGTGCACTCGACCAATTGTCTGTCCTGTTCTCTCTTGTGCAGGTTTGCAGACATATTACAGACACTCGGCCGGTCAGTTGCTTTCATAGGGAAGCGTTCTGACGTAGCTCTGGATTTGTCCCGTCAGCAGTGGCTCAACTCTGACAAACAGGTGAGAAGTTATTTGGTTTTGACAAATCCTCTAAGGCCTCTATTTATTAGATATCAGGATTCCTCTATCTGAATATATCAGATCAGCAGTGATGGCTTCTTGTGACGCCTTTCTGCATATTTGGATAATTTTTCTCATCATTCTCTTGCTTTTTGTCTTGTCCTTTCCTTGCTCTTCCTCTTACCATTCCTCCTCCCCCTCTACACTCCTCATTCCTCCCCCCTTCACTCCTTTCTCCCTCAGGTGCTGGCCTCTTTCAGGAGACAGGCCGAGTGTCCCTTCCTCTCAGTGCTCCAGCTCTCTTCCCTCTCCGACCACCTGAAGCGCTGTGTTCCTCACCGGGAGCAGCAGTACCACAGGGTGAGTCACTCTAATTGTAAAACTAAACTAAAGTGGCAGAGTACTTTTAGTAACAGTATAACACAATGTTTTCCATTAACTATTAGTTGGACTAGACATCGGCAGCACTGGGAGAAATCCTGCCACGTCGGGGAACCTACATAACATCCATAAACTTCTAGATTCAAGATTCAAGATTCAAGAGTTTTATTATCAAATGCACAGAGATAAGAATTAAGCAGTCACTGGCAATGAAATGCTTGAGTCACAGGCTCTCTTCTAACAATGCTCAATAATTAAAAAAACAAAATTTGAATAAAATAGAATATCAACAATTTAAAATATGAAATAAAAAATATATATCTAAATATATATACAGCTGAAAAAAGAAAAAACAGTAGTGCAATTTTGTGCATTAGTGCAAATTTGACCATCCTCAGCAGGGTGATCACAGGGAAATGTGATCAGAATCCTGTAAGAAACACTGTAATTAACTCAACTGTGTGTATTCCTCCTGCAGGTGTGTGCCAACCTTCGTGACATGTGCGTTGTCTTCGCCGGGCCGTTTCCAGCAGGTTTCACCCAGAAGGAGGCGAAGCGGCTATTTCGTCGCTGCGGACCAGTTCGGAAAATCCAAATGCTGAACACCAGCGTCAGAGTAAGTCTCACCTGCATCACGACCCTCCAGTTATTACAGGTTTCTCTCTGATTGACTGTTTATTTCCGTCACAGTTCAACCAGTGAACCGATCAATGTGAGAACTGTTGCTGTCCATTTGTATAAAAAGGAAAGATTTATCCACAGAGATGTTTTAGTTTTGCTGTGGTTTTCTGTGCAAGAAAAAACATCTCAAGCATTTCCCTCTGTTCCTCATAAACTAGAGCTGGTCACATTTGCTCTATTAAATTTCCTCTTGGACGATGTTTGTCTCCAGGTCCATGCAGAGGTGGAGTTCGAGCTGCTGGAGGGAGCGACGCTGGCTTTAAAAACTTTAAATGGGCTCAGTTTGCAGGGACAATCCATCAAGGTAGTGTTCCTTTTTCTTTTTGTTTTATTATTCCTTTTACAATCCACTTATGTGCTCTATCTTCAACATGTTTGGTCCTTTGTGCCTTTTCTAGGTGCAGAGGCCTGTTTACGAGTCGATGCTGGACGTGGATCTGACTCTTGACGCTTTGGCGCATGACGCCCTCGAAACCAGTCACCTCTACGCTGTCAGATCAAAGCCCAGTGGGACTGAGCGCATTAACAATTCCGCAAAGATCAACGGGAACACATTAGATGCAAAATGTCCAGGTGCAGCTTGGGTTAAAACTGCAAATGGGTCCCACTCTGCTAAAGGGAACGAGAAACGTCTGCAGCTGGAGACTGAACTGTCTGAGGAATCACTCTCAGAGACGTTCGGTCACTTTGGAGCCGTGGAGAGAATCATCCTTCCGGCCAGAGCTGGAAAACATAAAAGACACGCCTACATAAGTGAGGAAAACACGCTACAGGATTCATGTTCATTATCTCAGGCTCTATTGTAGGTGCTTTTTCGCAGAGATTGTGAAACTCTCCACCCTGGTGTGTGTTTTACAGAGTTTGAGAGTCCAGAGGTCAAACACGCAGCCCTCAGCTCCTCTGGTGATCCCCGCATGGAGGACTACCTCATCTGTCCGTCCCTGACTCCGCCCCACCTGCACTCATGGGCCGCCCTGACACCGAGTACAGTGGACACTGAGGGGGGAGACGAGGGGAGTGGCCACATGCACGTCAGCTCTCAGGTAAGAAAAGAGTTGTAATCACTCCAGTCAGTTGGTGTGATGAGCTTCTGGTTAGGGGAACGACCCACTTGACCCCCTGAGCCTCAAATAGCTGAACACAAGATGGAGTTCCCAGCATCAAGGGGCCTTAGAATAGATTCTGTTCCAATACATTAAATTACCCCGTGATATCCACTCTGCCTGCCGGCGTAGTAAACATCACATCTTAGCAGAAACACTCGGATGTGTGTCGCCTGCAGGACCAGGAGATTGAGCTCGCGGTGGGGAAGCTGGACCGATGCCTGGGGAAGCTCTTCAGATGTCTCCCAGAATGCACCTTGTCTGTCGTCGTGCTGCTTGGACACGAGAGGTGAGGAATCCGAGTGTCCCAGGATAAAAAAAAAACAGCTGATATCAGGTGAAAGTATTTCTCATCCCTCTCTTCTCTTCTCTCTAGTGCTGATGACCCGTGTCCTGGTTTGTGCTTCATGGAGATTAAATCTGGGTCCAGATCATGAACAAGGAACTAAATATCTTCCACTGCTCGATTCTTCCTCCTGGGAATCAAACCAATGAGGATTTTAAAAATACAATTATTTAATAAATCATCATGGACTTTGTTTTTGTAAAACCTCCTTTTACAGCAGAGTTGTATTTTTTTTTTTTTTTTTACAGAATACACTTTTCAATTGGGAACCTTTATATTAAAGACAAGTTGAAGTCGAATGCAGTACCCTAGTATTTTTGTTACCAGGAAACAAACTACAAAGTTAAAGTGCCTTTGCCCTAAAGGACAATAAACCCTCCAGATTTAATTCTTTGAAGCTCAGAATGTTTATGGAACAAGGAAAACTTTGTAATGTTACGTTTCTTCTTTCATTTCCACTCTTCACCCTGAACGTCTGTTCTATGTACCTTTGGTGAGGTGGTTCGATCTCCTGTGAGGAGTGTGGAACTGAGCAGGAGCAGCTTCAATCATCAGAATCAGGTCCAGCGAGTAGAAGAGTAAAGCTGAACTGTAGACCAGATAAAGACTTAGAAGTTATTTAAAACTAGAGTTTATCTCCAATATTCAGGAGGAAACTCTAATATGAGCAAATCTTAAGAGTTTAGTGGATTAGTTAGTGGCAGCGCTTCTGGCCCAGGAAGCCGGAGGATCATGGGTAATATGCAGCGTTTAGTTGTGTTTCACTCCAGTGACTGGGACGACACATCAATAGGCTTTTTCACTCTACATGAAACCACTTCATTGCTCGGACAGGGAGCCCAACAGAATTAGTCATGTGGCTGTAGAGGGCGCTGTTGCTCAGTAAATGTAACTAAATTTAAAGGAAATTCCCTCGAGATAAAAAAAACCTTAACACTGGCATCGAAATATAATCACTTTAGTTTTTGGATCAGTTAGGAAACAGAAGATACGGAGACAGAAATACTAAGAAACATTTTTTAATTGTTTCCCCTTTCCAAGGAAATATTTAAGGATTTTTAAACTTATACAAAAATGCAAACGTCTCTTTAACGTTTACACCTTTTGCATTAGAACATACTTACAGACATTGTTGCAAATTGACACGTTTACAAAACATTCAACACAACAAAAAAAAAAAGGTAAAGAAAAACAAATCTGTACAAAACAAGCACCTCATGAGGGGGTCAAACTGCCACCAATAATAAATATCACATTATCATTGAGAAGCTTAAACATGTCTGATAAAACTGGGGAGTTGACAAGTTACAATTTTCTTTTTTTTTTAAAAAGGGGGGGGAAATTATATTTTACTGCATTAAAATACTAGACAAACCCGACATTGTAAACTACAGGACATGTCAAGTGGTATTTTTATCTTTAAATTCAAGAAATGTATTCACAGGGACACAAATAACATCTCCCTCATGTGCACAAACTCACGCACACAACTCGCGCTCCCAAAACATAAGACTGAATAGAGGTGATCCGTGGTTAAAACTGATGAGTGACTCCAAAGTGAACGCTCGGCTGTGGCTGCTCTCTGGACTGAGCGGAGGATAAAGGAGCATTTCTGTTTGTAAGCTTTGTAAAGATGTTGTGGTTTATTTGTGTGTTTATCCAGAAGCGTCGCCTGCTCCTCTGATGTAGGATCAAAATATGGCAGCTGTCGTTATGGCTTGTGTTTTCTCTTTTAAATAGTCCAGTCAAAATCAAGATTGGCTGGTGGCTTTGGAACCGGTATCCGCAGCTTCTGAGTGAACGAATGGATTCAGGGCCACTCCCAGGAGGGTGGCTCAAGTGCTTAGGAGAAGACCGAGGAGGAGCTCAGTGCTGGAACGTGGCCGCTCCGCTCGCTACCAGACATCTGGGACGTCAAACAGCGAAGTGGAAGACTCAGCGGCTGAAAAGGAAGGAGAGGTTTTCAGATAAGAAGAAGAAACATACCTCAGATACATTGATTAACAAGTGATATGTGATCTATGACATTTATCAATCCATCACTTTGGTTAAGATTTAAGATCTCAAATTCCCTGTTCTCTGACCTTTCCTGTTACACCACCACATTCCAACCATTAAATTTGATTCAGACATTCAGGATGATTAGTAATCAATTTAGTTTTATGAGTTATAATCTGATGCTATAAAGGATTATGATTATTTCTAGTTCCTTGGCAGGCTAAAGACCCTCAGGTGGAGAAAGCAGGTCCCCTACAAACTCACCTTCAGTCTTTTTCTTTTGACCTTTCCTCGCATTAGCCGCCGGGGCTTGTTGCCAGGTGTCTGTCCCTTCAGCATCACTGACTGGATCTGTGCCCTCAGGACTTCCCTCCTCGTCCTGCTGCTCGTCCTCATCAGGGAGAAGACTCAACCCGGCTAAATCGGATGTATCTCTGCAGGGCACAGAAACCATGAAGAGGCTTAAAATCCCAGCAAACAGGATAACAGAATAATCGATCTCCTCAGTTTCCACTTACGTCGTCCTCAGCCAGCCCTCAGATGTCTTGCTCTCAACAGCGTCAGTATTTGCTTGTCCACTTGCATCTAGGGAACAACAGGAGCATGAGAGCTGAGATTAGACCTCTTTATGTTTGCAGAATTCTTAAATTAAGATTACATTGAAACTAAACTCTGGATGCAAGGAAATCACTGAATCCAAAAAATGTGTGGGTGGAAACAATGTTGTCAAACCAGAACACATCTGCCCCGTCTGTTCTGGAGCAGGTGGTCATAAATAAAACATAAAATTCTGATTATTCAAAATGCCACCCGCCCTCATCCTCAGGGCACGCTGAATCCCCGCTAAGTACTTTCCTGGGGGTGACCTGCGTGTCTGCAGCAGGAAAGTATATATGCATGCATGTGTTCACACACCATCAGTTTTCATCTTCTTGCTGCCCATGCTATCTGGGTATGAATATTGACTCCAGCCGTCGGTAATAACAAGTTCTCCGATCCCCTGCTCTCCTTGAACCGGACTGATGCTGCGTTTCCTCAAACCCCTGGAAGAAGATAACAACCGTACATAGAGCAGAGTATAAGTTACAATCCAAGGCAACAGGTAAACACACATAATATTATGCTGAAAAGAAAATGTAGTGAACAGTTGTGAGGACATACCTGGAATATCCAAAACCACTGGTAGTGGATGAGGTATAGTGGTGTTTCACCCAGCCGTCCTCGCCCCAGGATTTGGTGCTTGGCTTGACCTTGTCCTTGTCCCTTCCCTGGATGAACTCGGCGTACGTCTGGATCCTGTAGCTCTCTGCATAGCGACTGGTGTTCATGGCTGCAGGACGAGAGGAAGTCGATCAGGTTGCTTCAACGTGTTTTTGTGAAGATGGAGCGAGTCAAGTCTGGTGCAGAGGAAGGCTGTGAAAACTCACCTATCTGTACCTGGTCTGTTTGACTCAGGGACACAAATGCTGATGTGTCATTAATCCATGAAACCTGGATATTCCCTGAGCAGATTGGAGGAGAAAGTGAGTTATATGAATTATGACTTGTACCTGATAACCAGCAGAATTAACACCAACAAAAAAAACATTTACCAAAGGCACTAAAGAGCTGGTAGAGGTCACTAGTCTTCCATTCTTTTGGGAAAGAGACATGGAGGACATGGTCTCGTTTGGGCTGCACTGTAAGAGCAGAAAATACAGCGATGGGTGAGATGAAGAAGTTGAGACAATGTCTTTTAAATTAAAGCTTCGTTAAATTAATCAAAAGAAATGTTGCTGTTCAACGCCTCAATATTGTACTCACAATCTGGTCCTGTGATGTTGAGGTAGGGAATATCGATGATCCTCATCAGGAAAAGCCTCAAGGACAGAAAGCACAAATATTAGAAACTCCTTTTTAAATTTTTAATGGTTAATAAAATACATTTGAGTGCATCTCTTACTTGTTGTGGAATGGCTCAATGAGTTTGGATCGAGGTGAAATGAAAGGTTTTGGTGGAGTCAAGAAAGAGCCTGAAAAGAAAGAGTAGAGTAGATCAGCCATATGCATTTAGGTGTGTTTATGTTGTCAAGCAGGACCAGTGAAATTGTGCGTCTCACCCAGGTAGTTGGCCATGGAGACGAAACAGAGGCCAGTGATGTAGGCATCGTACCCCGCCTCGTGGAGCTGCTCCTGGGCTGTGTCGTAGCTGGGGTACCCCTCTGCGGTTTCTGGAACAGGTCCGGAGGAGAAAAGGTGTCAGCAGTATTTCATACAGGGAAGAATATTACAGCTGAAAGAGTTTTCTCACCAACTTGTGGGGACTTGAAGGGCGTCTGCTTCAGCTGCTTCTCCAGCTCTGCCAGAGAGGTGTTAGAGATCAGGTCCTGCAACAACACAAGTGAAAAACAACAACCTGTTAAGTTTCATGACTTAAAGACAAAAAATCATGAAAGAAATCTGGATGGATTCCAGCCTCAGGCCAGAATCAAACTAGTTTAGTCAAAGGGATTTTAATAAGTTACTAAAACATAAAACAGTTAAACATAAGCTTGAACAATGCGAGTTCAAATGTCTACCTTAAAAGGCTGAGTAGTAGCCATCAGCTTTGTGTCCATTAGTCTGCAAGTGAACAGGCCAGATAGAAGAACACATTAAAAACACCAATAAAGCAAAGAGCAGTTTCTGTTGAGGACACAAACTCATTTATCAGGAGAGCGATGCGTTACCTTGGGAAGACACACATCGTGACCTCTTTAAAGTCTTGAAGATCCTGCAGAAAAGAGTAGCGGTATAAATTATGCATAGACGACATTACTTGACTTCAAACTGCTATTTTTGTGAAGCAGAAAAAAAAAGAAGAAGAGGCTGAAGATTAAGCAGCTGAGAAAAGCTGGACGTTTAAAATATCCATCTGGAGTGTGTACCTCTGGAAGAGGGCAGTAGAACTGGTTGATGGTGTGCATCACATCCAGGAGCATGTTGTGGCCGACCACGAGTTTACCCTGTGAATCAGAGGAGAAGGGTGCAGAGGTAAACTTCACTTCAAGGCCAAAGATATTTAAAACAACTGTAATTCAAAAGCTGCAACTAATAGAGCTGACTCACAGATTTAGAGATGGCGTGGATGACCCTGGAGAATCCAACAGCATCATTTAGCTCCTCCTGAGGGGGGGGGGGATATTAGACTCAGACAGAAATTGTTTGCATTTCTAAAACAAGATTGTTGTTGATCTTCGTCTCACCTGTTCCCTCTCCAGTTTCTGCTGCTCCCTCCTCTTCCTCTCCTCGTCATCTACTCTGCAGATCTGCATGAATCGCTCCTTCTGCAAACCAACAAATTACATCCAACATTCAAAACAGCACAAATCAAAACAAACAGAAGTTAAGACCATTTTAATTAAGAAATGTTTTAAACCTTTTCTGTTTCCACAGTTTCCACATGAAGCCCCTTGGGAAACCTGAGAGAGCGAGAACAACGTTAATCTACAACAGACACACACATCAACAACAACGGTGAATAGGTTTGTGACACTCACTTCCAGTTCAGGGTCTGGTAGATCAGCTTCCTCTGAAACCTGGCAAGGAAATGCAAGTTTAGTGAGCAGGGATTAAAATCAAATGGTGTAGATGGGCCCTTTTGAGAGAAGGTGTCATTTACCCTGTGCACGGCTCCAAATTAACAGTCTTCTCCGAGTTAGTGAAGAGGGTCTCAACTTTCTCTCTGAAAGAATAAAGCAGAAACAATCAAAATATAACCACTAACAATTATGATGCATTTGATTTGAGGTTTGGAACGAGTAAATCTAATATACTCATTCACTTTTTGAGTCAGTGTCAAAGTAGTGGCTTTCTAAAAAGAAGAGCTTGAGTTGTTTGTTTAATACTAAGGAATTCTGGGGCATGGTTTCTGGGTCGTGCTCAGTTTAGCCCCCAGGAAAGAGAACGAGGACACTAATCTAGGTCCTCTCAGTGTGAGACAGGAGCCACCACATGGCCTCAAGTGAAGACGTTTCACTCACACCTGAAATCTGGGACACACCACTTGTCCTGTGACACTTACATCACCCTGTTGATGAAGTCTTTATGTTCTTCGGGTACGTGTGCTGGGCCTTTGGACGACGGGGAGATGAAGGACGGGGTCCCGAGGCCGTTAGCTTGTTGGTTCCTCCTCTCCTCTGTCTGCTCCCTCAGCTGGGCCTCCTCCTCTTGGTTCAGGTATGGGATTCCTTTGAATATCAGAAAGGTGGCATTATGTTGTTGCTCTACAAACACAGTTTTATTATTATGTCTATACGGGCAAATAAGGTTTAAAAGAGGTCTGATAGTCAGTTATTTGCCTGAATGAACTACAACCGAACAAGATTATAATTTCAAATGGTTTGATATCTAAACCCATGAAGAAACAGACCAAACATTCACTAGCAGCTTATGTTCGTGGTCAGATACTGAGATAGATGCCCAGCACCAAGCATCATGAATCAATAAGTGCATTTCCCTGTCAGTCTGAGCTGCGCTCACCATCACAGAACACCTTGTTGAAGTCAAATCCCTGACTGGCCAGGAAGTCGATGCTGGAACTCTGAAAAGTCAAAAGATGTGAATAATATTTTCACAACCGACCGAGCAGGAACGATTATAAACCATGTTGCTTGTTTCTAAGAGTCAATAATCTCCGCTCTTTGTGAATTAGTTAAACAATTACCTCTGAGGAATAACACTGACTTACTTGACAGATGAACTTGATGTCGGGGGACGTCCTGTTGAATGGTTTCGGGAATACATAGAAATTAAAAGGCTTTATGATATACCTATAGAGACGAGATGCGGGGAAACAGAGGTTAAAAGTTGAAAGGCTTCCATTATGAGAAATTAGTAGGCAAATATCTTTGCATAAAACATTAAAATGAAACTTGGGATATAGCAGAGTAAATGCTTTGAAGCAGCAGGAGATGGTTCAAGGAGTAATTGTCCCTCTCAGTAATTTGGGCTCTTTCTCAGTACTTTTAAAGAAAAAGGTTGGACTTAATTATATTTTTCTGACGTCAAAAACAAGACATTTAAATATGAGCAGAGTCCTTTGGGAGACAGCTCTTCTAATTTGTCGGAGAAACCAGTCAGATTTAAAATTCTGCTTTGTTCAGCAGACTTCACTCACTTTGACTTCGCCTGGTCGTACTTGAACGTGCATAATCCAAACTGGAACAGCAGAAAGTCCATGGAGTGCTGGTGGAAACAAATGAAAAGAAAGAAGTTTAATTAGATAAACAAACAACAGATTGATGCAAAACCGTGGAGGGAAAGAGGATCTTTGTGCAGGAGTCTCAGCCTCCTCCTCCTAATGTGCACGTTTGTGTTAGTCATTTGTGTACGTGTGTCTTTGTGGTGTAATTTTTTCTTTCCAGATCTTCATGGTGGAGTGGACTTCCTGTCTGGCAGCACCTGGAAGTTTTTTGATCATAGGCCAAGTTCAGACCTGACGAGATCTGATCAGAATTTGTCAGCACTAAGTATGTGTGTTCACACCTGAAATTATCACGTCCTGAATGTGTGACCCAATCTCACTCCCCTGCTCTATATGCAAATAATCACGCACGTTGGTTTTCTGTTGCCGAAGAGGAAACGCTGCGAGCGAGAGAGAGTCAGGATCTATTTGACCAATTTATGAAATGCATCAATCATGTGGGGATAAGTGTTGATGTTGTGATGTTGGCGGCTGCTAACAAATCAACACACGAGCTGTGAGAACTGTGTTTGATTCACGGTGAAGCTGTGGGTCAGAGGATGTCAGCGGAGCAGGTGCTCCTTCACCTGTGGCCTGGGACTCATTTGCATTCACAGAACAAAAAGAACACTGCTACATGCGACATGAATCAACTCCGAATCTGGTTGTGTGATCGACTTGTAGGACACATCTGGGTGCGATTCTGCACACATGACATCCACCGACTGTTCATCCAGGAAGAAGCTTCCCTCCTCCTGGGGTTAATCTACCTTCCCTCTATAACAAAACGTTTTCGTGGAGGTATTGTCCTCTGGAGGGATTGACATGTGATGGTCCAAGTGGACATGGTGAGGATGCACGCTGCACACACTACAAACCCACCTTAATGGAACTTGTAATTTGACCTATTGGGACACATAAATGAGATTGACCGTGTCTGCTGACCCGTGCTGACCTTTTTGAGCTTGGTGTACCGCTCCTCCGGGGTGTCCAGTCCGTTGGTCAGCGCACTGACATTGGGACCGTCGCTTATACCTGAAAACACAAACCACACAAACACACATGTCACACAAACAGCGGTGTCTCACGCACCGTCACGCATTTCTGCTGCGACTCCTCCACGCTCACCTGAAAACTCGCCATCGATGGCCAGAAAGTCCGCCTCCTCTATGGCGCTGTACACCGTCTTCAGGCAGCCCTTGTAATCTGCGGGGAGAAGTGAGAGAGCACAGCGGGGGTTGGAAGAGTTGTGGTGCGGACATCGTGCTACGTTAACCCGCAGAGGAGCAGCACAAGCCCCCGCAGCTAGCTGCTCCGTTAGCTAGCTGGCTAACACAATACGCACATAGCCGCTAATTCTGCGGGAACACAACCCGTCCACTGCCCCGCTGCTCGGGTTCACTGTGTCCGGGACAACGTGCGTGAATCCTGCGGGAGGAACGTGTCCGGCTACTTACTTCTGCGTGTCAGCTCCATCCTGCACAATGACTGAACCCGGCTGACAGCTAACGCTAGCTAGCCTCCGTACACTGGCTTTTAACGGACTCACAAGCACTTCCGGGCCGCAGCCGCCGCTCGGAGGCGCCGTGTATTAATACCACAGCGTGCGACGATTATATTTAACAGTGGTATTAGAAAATATATACTTATTTAGAATGTTATTTTAATTGTTCATCCTGTAATTAAAAGTATTAGAAAGATATATATATATATATATTTTCATTTAGAATGTTTTTTCATATAAAATGAGTTATTCAAAAATAAAAATATTTATTTAAATTGTTATTCAATGGTATCAAAACCAGTTAGTTATTAATTTAAAATGTTATTTTAGATTTTTTGAATTATTATTATTTATTTCATATGGAACGACAGAGGAGGGGATGTAACTAAGTACAAATACTCAAGTACAAATGTACTTTAACCTCGTTGGACTATTATTTTATATATAAGTTATTTTACATTTTTAAAAACATTTTTTACTCATTAAATATTATTTTTAAGATCCACTAGAAACATTACATGTCATTTGGCTGACGCTTTTGTCCAAAGCGACTTACAGTTACTACACTCAACATCTATGAGGGGCCATTAAGGGGTTCAGTATCTTGCCAAGGACACTTCGGCATGCAGATGGGGAAGAGTGGGGACTGAACCGGCAACCTCTTGTTGGAGAACGACCACTCTACCCCCTAGGCCACAACACCCTAGAAACCATATTACAAATCCCACCTAGGTTTGTATGGCACTATATGTTTGAATTCTCTTCTCCCTCATATTTTATCTGCTAAAATTTGACAATATTGAACCTCTTGTCTAATAAAAGATAATTATCTAAACTTCCTTTTTCTACTTGATTGTAGGAAGAATTATGTTTGCATTAGGTACCTTCTGCAAAATCTCAGGACCAGTTGAATCAAAGTTAAGAGGGAAGACATTCATCAAAATTAAGATTTACTGTCAAATCGTGCAGAGAAACTCAAGAATGTTGTTCACAAAGAGAAATCCATGAAAATGGTTTGACTGAAGAGACTAAAATAGAAATACGCACCCTGTTCATGTGCCCAAAATAACACAGGTATTTGTTCAGTGCCTTTGCTTTTCTTCAGGAGGAGAGGAACATATTTGTTTTACATATTGTGACCACGATCCACGCTGTCTCACACAAGAGCTGGATCGTGTTTATTTTAGCTATATTAAGAGTTTAGATTCCAAATTCGGTGTAAAGTGTCTGAAGTCAGTCTGGCACTGCAACTGAGTTTTAACAAGACGGAGCAGTTCATGCAATTATTATCTACTCTTTGCATTGAATGATGAATATTAAACAGAAATAGAAAAACAGACTTCATCTTTGGATGTTTTCTCCGGGGATGTGTAACTGTACAATTCTATATTTCTTGACACAACCTTACAAATATGGAAATCAGGCGTCTTTGCGTACCTTAAAGCTTTAAAACCTTAAAGCTTTAAGGTTTTCAAGCACACAAGAGAAGTCTTTATTATCTGAAGGTCAAATATAGTTCTTTATGCAATTCAAAGACCTGCACCATTCCCTCACTATAATCTATAATAAAACATTGACTTATTATTATAATTATGATGTTTAATCTCCAAGAAGCAAATAATCGGGTTAACTGAGGTGCATCACACGGGTCATCAGCCGGTCAGCTCCAGTCTCAGGGATGTTTTGTTCCTTTAACCCCAGTCAGTCTCCTGGTGGCTGGACAGAAGCCCCCCCCCCTGCTGTTTCCTCCGCTGCCTCCTCCTGAGCCACTTCTCAGCCTCCTCAGTCAGATCTATCATGGCTCTTTGATGCTTTGGTCCCAATTCAAGTCCCAGTGTGGCCGGGGGATTTCTGTGTGTGGTTCGGATGTTCTCCCCGAGTCTGCTTGGGTTTTCTTCAGGTTCTCTGTTGTCCTCACATAGGTCCAAAGACCTGCATATTAGGGTTTGGTTAATTGGAGGCTGTAAATTGAGTGACTGTTTGAATGTGAGAGTGAACAAGTGTTTGCATGTTGTGCTCTGTGATACACTGCCTCTCACTAAGGCCCGGATTGTCTCAAGCTTCCCCCTGTGACCCTCAAAGAACAAGCAGTACAGATAACGGATGATGCTTTGCCTCTGTGACACCCATGCTGACGAAGCCCCATGCAGCACCCACCTCCACTATAGGGGAATGCAAGCCCTCCAGCCAACCTCCATCCATGTGAGCGCTGGCTGCTAAGTCAGCATATTGGACCTCTTCTTACCTCTCCTCCGACAGGACTGTGAATTCTATGAGAAGGACGCTCTTGGCAACCATGGATAACATCACCACGTCGGGCAGGAGTCATGTAGAGGTAATTTCCCCGGGGAACTGGAGCTGCTAATGGAGCTGGTTTACTCCCATAGTTCACCTTCTTCTCCTGGGTGTGAGACGTCCTGCTGAAGCTCTCAGGCCTCTGGCTCTCCCTGCAGACCTGGTGAAGTGGATGAGGTGCTCATCTGAAGACAGAGGTCTACTCTATGTCCTACATGTCTCAATCACTTCAGCCATTTTTCTTAGCATGAGGCCAATTTACCATCTGCATTGCCCCTTTGGACAATAATGTCCTACGTCCTTTGCTCTGTTTAGGACAATTAATCTCGTCTGTGGTTTCCTCCACGGATCAGCCCATGATAGTGGTCAGTCCATGGTTCCATCCTACATTATCCAGCCTCCTTGGTGGCCTTGTGACACTATTTGTATTCATTCCAGCTCAGTCCGTGTTACTTCTTTCACCACCATGTAGTTTCTTTCTTCCCTGGTGGCCAGTAGGGCCTGATGCATTCGGGGATTTAGGAGATATAGGACAAAATCAATAAGTTGATGGGGACAGAACCATAAACATTCTCGAGGTCCTGCTTCACTACATGTCTTTCCCTCTCTTGGTCCTCTGGCAGTCTCACCAAATCATTATCGAGTGTTCGACATACATTGACTCTCCTGGCACATCAGGCCTCTGGCAGCTGGAGTCGCTCACAATCGCGTGGAGCCAGGAGCTGAGAAGGGATTTAGAGGCTTCATTTAGCCCAGGGCCCGCAAAGTCCCTTGAAATGCACCAGCGATGTAACCACTTGTCACGATAGAGAGGAAAATTTTCACCACATTTATTAGAGAAATGTACTTTTGCTTCACTGAAGTTCTGCAGGGTTTTTCTGGACGTCGGGGCGCCGGGTCGTAGAGTTGATGCTGCTCTGGATTTTCTGATTATAGCTCCGTGGAAGTGGAAATAGATCACAGCAGAGCAAATCAGGCTGACACATTAAATGCTTACACAAGAGACAAACGACTGGGCAAAGTAAACAGATTTAATTAAATGTGTTTGATGAGTGGGAGTCTGCATGTGTGTGGTTGTGTTTATGTCCATTAAACCTTAACGGGATCTCAATGCATCTATATAGTGCCTTTGTTTTTGAATGACCTTTACGCTGTCTTGCTGATTTACTGCTGTTCTCCACATGCTTTGCTCCAGAAAGGTGAAAAACTCTGATGTATTTCTGAAAAGCAGCACACACGCTATGATTGCTCAGACTTTGATTTGCCATAATGTGGCTTTAATGTCCGTCACAGCTGTGAGCAGAGATGTCACCTCTGCCAGCTGAGCGAAACTTGAACATTTCTGAGAAAAACATACATAAATATATATATAAATAGACTCTGAAAGGTTTTCTTCCCCATTCGTTTCACCACCAGTCATCTGTGAGCTGTTCTGGTCTGTGAGTAAGTGATGGCATATTCTCTCCAGCGTCACTCAACCTGTTTCATTTTCTCTTTTGCTCTATGTTGAGCTGTAAACTGTAAAATATTAAAAAAAATGATTATAACATTTTGGGGACATTTCAAGCTTTTACAAGATAGGTGTCTTTTTGAACTTTGTGTTATACTTGCACAACCGATACATTTGACATCTGATAGGAGCCTTACATAGATAGATCCCTATTGTCATTTATGTTGTTGCTGTTATGAACAGAAAGGAAATCTTTTATTTCACAGAATGATCAGTGCAGAGAATTATTACTTTTTTTGTAGTAATGGTTTGATTACAACATCTTGGAGATCACTGACAAAATGTAATATCGACACCGCCCCCTCAAAATATCCAAATAAGGCAGGTTGGAGTACACTGTACTAGTTTTTCTGTTCATACAAATCAAGTTTGAATGCAATGTCAATGTAAGTGACTGGGGCACAACATCCACAGTCCTTTTGTGCAATAACACAATGCTGTGCGTCTGAGCTCAAATTTGAGTAACACTGAGTTATAGTTATTTTAAATGAGTCTTTTATGTGCCACGAGCTTGGCATGAAAACTCTTTCTGAGGAAAAATACGAAGTGAATTTCACATTAAAAACTTTAAATCTGGAAGTCACCCACTTAGCCAAGCTTGCAGAAGCCTCGTATTATCTTCAGAATGAGAACTGTGGATTTTGTCCAGATGATTAACATTGAATTTTACACTATCGCTTTTTTCTTCTCTGTTAAAGGATTCCTAGTCACTGATCTTGCAGCTTGGTCACATCACTACTCAGAGGCAGCTCAATATGTAAAACAGTCAGTAAACGCCTCTCTTACTGTCTCCAGCTCAGTATCGAGTCACGAATTAAACATAATGAACCTAAACAATCTGCAAATAGTGTGGATTGCTCCGCCGCTGACCAGTAATAACTGTGTTGTCAGATTATGACACATTATCAATGTACTTTTAAATGCATTTGAATTTTATAGTCACCAGTGATGAGCCAGACTTCCAAACACATGAGGCGACCCTTTAATGGACGCTGACATTAGGGCGATGACATGAGATGAGAAGAGAAAGCTTGTGATGACGAGTGACGTGCAACAAACACAAACTTTGACATTTTATAATTAAGGCCAGCGTATGTACAGTATATAAGAGTGCATAATATGTCAAGTGACATCATGTGTGTTTTGCGGTCGCTGACATTAACTTATCAAACTCCCAGGAGGATTAATCCACTGTGGGGCCTCGGGGCAAAACTAAGCTTTGTGCAGAGTGTGTGTATCTGTCACTCACTGTCAATGTATATGACAGCGTCAATACATCTTCCTTTGAGTCCCACAACCAACCAGGCTTTGCTGTAATGGAATATTAATTAGCTCCATGTATGAGGTGAGTGTCAAACAGTCCCACAACAGGGACTTAAAGATAAGGATGTGAGATTTGTGAGGAATCGCAATTCAAAGGTCCTTATCACTGAAATTGAGATTAGTAATATCCGTTCTCAAACAAATTACCACAAATCTGTCAGTGAACCTCGGTCTTTGATAATCTATACAAATCTAGAGTCCTGCTTTTGCTCTAAACCTGAGTCTTGGCATATTCTGATCGAAATAGAAACCAAAGAATTAATTTTGATGCCTGTAGTTGAATCAATTGACAATTGACTATAAAACAGCCTCAAAATGCAAAGTGCTCAACAGGACGAGTACTTTAGAAAAGAGATTAATTGAACAATTTTTTATCGACACTTGTTTGAATTAGCAACTCAAAGCATATCACCAACACTGGGATCGTAGAATTCGCTCAAAACTACATTCAGGTCTTTTTAAATCAAATAATACAGTTTCTCTCTCCACGAATGTGACTTGATTGAAAGTGAAATCTAATGTAAGAAACATCAACGCAGAGGAGATTTAAAATACCTCAGACATCCCATCACCCACCATAATCAAGCTAATATCCCCCTGCTGCCTGCTTCCATTTGCTGCAGCGCAACAAAACAGTGTCAGAAGAACAACTTTTATTGGGAAAGACAGGATTGATTCCATTTTTATTATACTTTGGACTTGTACTGTACATCTATATGACAACTGAAGTTACTCGTGAGATTTAAATTGGATATAAAAACATGTTGCGTTTCGGTGTTAAAGATTAAAACAGCTGTTGCAACCCTTGTTTGACTTTTGACAGATTTTTACTGAGTTGTCAAAAGTTAAAGGTGCTTATGAAGGATCCGGATTCTTCCTGGATGCTTCGGCACGACTGGGAATCAAACCACTGACCTGCCAATTAGTTGAAGATTCAGATTTTTTCCTATATTCTTTGATATGACTTTATGATGACTGTTGATTATCCATTTTGACAGCTGTCCTTATTTGTTTAGTTATAAAACCATTAAAAAATAAACATCCCTACACTTCATAAATCATCTTTTTAGTTTGACTGTGATCTAAAGTCGACAGCCACCACAGGAGGGGGCTGCACTCCACTGTTTCAGCTGAGTTGCTTTTTTTTTTGGGGGGTGGGGGGGGGGGGGTCCCTCCTTTTTACATTTCACACACATGCTCACACTCTATGACTTCTGAGGACATTACATTGGCTTACATTGATTTCCTGGAGATCTTGCCAAACCAGAACAACAAGTTGCATAACACTAAGTCCCCCCCCCCCCAAACCTCTCACATTGATCTAAACCGGACCGTACCATAACCTTCTCTTTACTTTACCCAGTTTTGGAACGACCGACCTGGGGAGGAAAGGCTCACAGAGTCGATTACTTCCTGTAAATCATTTTTATAGACTAGCTTTGATTTGATGTTATTATTTTACGGTGTTTCTATCATTTTCTTCTCACCTTTTATTTCACTCGTTTATTTATTTTTATTGGCACATTCCTGCGTTTACTTGTTGAATTTTTCATGTGACACAGCTCGATATTTATTCATTTAATTTGAACACCACCTTGTTTCTTTTAAAATGCGCTGTATAAATAAAGTGTCTTCTTTGATATTATTATATTGAAAAATAGATTGAGGCACGTTATGGGGACTTGCTTATTGTCCCCATAAGGAAGACAAGTCCTCATAAGGTCGGTCCCCACAACATGACTAATACTGTACGTCGTCCACACACAAACACACATGACCACATGCTTGAGTTCACTATAAAAGCTCTCTGCTACCTTTAGATATATATTTTTCTTTTCCATCAAAGCACATCATGCTTTTTGCGTCCAAAGTGACACAACAGGGAGGCCATAGAGTGGATGGAGTCGGGAATGAAAGAAAAAAGGAGAGAGGGCGGGAATGCTATTCATGGTAGAAGCAGACTGAGAGGACACCATCAGCGTGACTGTGTCCATGTGAGTGTGTGCGTTGTATGTTTGGATGTCGCCACAATCAACCCTTTCTTTTAGAGCAGATAAAGATATCTGAGAGCGAGGCTACCGGGGGATAAAAGAGGGAAAGAAAGGAAAACATGTCGTTGAAAAGAAGCAATCAGAAACAAGCTGGATGAAGGTCAAGGAGGACGAGGGGGGGGGGGGGGGGGGGGGGGGGGGGGTCGGGTCCGGAGATTTATAATCTAGCAGTTGTGTATAAAAAAGTGGGCCACTTCAGACTGAAGGAGTACAGGCGAAAGAAGAAAAGAAAAGAAATTGAGAGTCTGGTTGTAATGTGACAGTTAGTGGTTCAATAAACATTTTCTCGGCTGTCACACACATAAAAGCGTGTGCACACACACACAAACACACACACACACACACATAAACAAACACACACACACACACACACACACACACACACACACACACACACACAGAGGTGTTCCCGATTTTATAACCTGCTCAGACAGTCGTGTTATTGCTCTCCTAATCATGCGTGAGATTAGGTGGCAACACACAAGCAAAAACCTGATGTTGACACATCCTGTGCCATTTTCATCACACACACACACACACACACACACACACACACACACACACACACACACACACACACGTGCTCTGAGTTTTAACTGGTCCTCCTGTGGATAGAAGATGATTTGCTGAGGAATGAC